>NC_067490.1:16720453-16801919 GCF_947179515.1 Apodemus sylvaticus | reverse complement strand
AGGAAGGAGAGAGAGAGAGAGAGAGAGAGAGAGAGAGAGAGAGAGGAAGAAGAAGAGGAGGAAGGAGGAGAAAAGAGGAGGAGGAAGGAGGAGGAGGAGGGAGGAGGAAGAAGGAGGAGGAGGAGGAGGAAGAAGGGGGAAGAGGAGGAAGAAGGGAAGGAAGAGGGGGAGGAGGGAGGAGGGAGGAGAGAGGAGGAGGGAGGGGAGGGGGAGGAGGGAGGGGGAGGGAGGAGGAGGGAGGGGGAGGAGAAGAAGGAGAAGGAGAAGGAGAAGGAGAAGGAGAAGGAGAAGGAGAAGAGAAGGTAGTGGAAGAGCCTCTAAAGGCTCAGATCTCATGCCCCAGTGACATACTTCTCCAGTGACGCTCTTCTCCCAACTACTCCATAACCTCCCAAAACAGCTCCCTACTGGGGACCATGTTCTCAAATCCATGCACCTACGTAGAATATTTCCCATTCAAACTTCCACAATGTCATAAATAGATATGAGATTTGGGGCATATAATAAGTAGTCAATTTTCAAAGCCAGTTAATCAGTGGGCATTGATTAAAATCTCTCTCACTTCAGGAGGCGTGACATTGGGTTGCTGTACAGACTGAATAGGGTCTCATAACTTCCTAGATAACAATCCTGGACATCTATAAATACCCTTTTATGGTTTATGAAATGATTTGCAACATTTTATTTCATTTGATGCAGCTGATTCTTCATTGCTGACATAGAATGGGAGCCAAAAATAAACTAATTACTCTCCAGAAATTAATCTTCTTTAAACTCATTGCCGTAAGGGAGCCCAGGTCTGTAATTCTCTCTCTCACACCCTTAGCTGCATCCAACAAAATAGAAGGAAAGGTAGCCAAGCTTTTCATCAATTCTGGCTCTCACTGGCTGGTGCAGTACTTAGCTCATTGATAACTATAGAGTTTGCCCAGAGAACATGTCCTATCACCTCTGGTATGCCTGGTCATGTGACTCTCTGTGCTCTGCAACCCTGAAGAGGCAGGTGTGGCATCCATCACCTCTAGTGTACCTGGTCATGTGACTCCCAGTACTTTGTACCTCTGAGGAGGTTGGCTTATTTCTGCAGTGATTTCCTTCAGATCTCTAAGAGCTGTCTGTGCAGATGCATTAGCACCACCTCTCCAGATGTTTTCTAGGGTGAGAAGGACTCTGCTGTTTGAAGGTGCTGCTGTATAAACTCTTGTCTTACAACGTGGCATTCTTCCCTGCATCACTCAGTGTTCTCAGATCCGACTTCAAGGACCGTCTCTCAAGTCCTGCTGTTCCTCTCTGCATTGTCAAAGACCTGCAGCTCCCCAAGATCTCACCCATTTATCCCCTATCTGTTGCTGTGATTAAACACCATGATCAAAAGCAACTAAAGGAAGGAAGAACTTTTATTTTAGCTAATGCTTCCAGAGGCATACAATCTATCCTGGTGGGGAGGGCGTGGCATGGTGGCAGGGACTGGAATGTGTTGGTCACATTTTATCTGCACATAGAAGCAGAAAGAAGGGGGAGAGGGAGAGAGGGAGAAGTGAGGGAGAGGTGACAGGCTTTCACTCCCCTTCAATGATGCAGATATAGACCAGGTTAGACCAGATTAAAGGTAGATAAAAGCAGGTTTATTAGCAGGTAGCTCTCAGGTGGGCTCACCAATCTTACAAATGGAGGTCAGTGTGGCTGAGAATATGGGCTAAATCAGGAGGGTTTTATAGAGCTTAGACGAGGAATGATGATGTGTCAGCTAGGAGCTGGGATTGTATCCAAACATGCTCAAAACCTGAGCCCCCTTGGGCAGGCACTTTTGGTTGTGTTGCTGGAAGATGATGGCAACTTGGTAGGGGGAGTTTCTCTTTGTGGGCGGAGCTGGGGAAAGAAGGGCAGATGGGGTTTCCCAGCTTGTGCAGGGGCACGAAGGGGGTTCCAGCCTAAGGTGAGGGAGGAATAGCAGGAAGTTGGGTCAAGCCTTAAAATCTCAAAGCCCATCCCCGACGATATATTTCCCATAGCAAAACTCTACCTCCTAAATGTTCCCTAGGTCCCACGCACACAAAAACTTACAGGTGACCAAGAGCCCATGGGGACATCTGTCCCTTCCCCCACAGCATTTAGCTGGACTTCTCAGTCCATCCTATTCAAGCTGTGACATTCAAGTCCAGCAGCCTCCACCCTTCCCCTGGTGTTATCTCCAGCCCTTGTTCCTTGGGAACAATACAGCCGCTTTCACCTTAACAACCAAGGCTGCCTCAGGGCAGTCTCACCTGGAGACCAGGAGAAACCTGCGTGACTGGAAGCAGACGACCCACTGAGAAGAACAACTAAGGAATTCGCGGCCATTTGGGGGGCAGGGTTGTTTTCTAAAGACTATATATTTTGGCTAAATAATAGTAAAGTCAGTCTCTATCGGCAACTGTCGTCTTGACTCATTTATCTTTCGTCCCTTTCCCGTTTATCCCCAGAATTCTCTTCCAGGTATCCAGTTCACATGTGGCCGAGGGCGGCTACATAATGGCACCTGAACACGGACAGATCTGTTACAGGAGAATTTCCTGAGGTGACCCTATCTGGCGAAGCTTCGCAGAAAAAGTGGAAAGAAGATGGTATCCGCACAGTAAACAACTATAGGAATTAAATGCTATCGCTAGTGTAAAATTTTATCCTTTGAAACTATTGTTGTGGGTGCAGATGGATACGGTTAGGCAAGCAAAATTATGCTGACCCGGCATAGTAGCTGCTTGGGATAGATAGATAGGGAAAAATGGGACAGGAAAGTTCGCGCGGAAACTTGCACCCCGCAGCATCCTAGGGCTGCTTCAGGCAAAAGGGAAAGGGTTTGACTCCCCACCCTAAGTTACAAAAACGCTGAGATAGTGCTGATGAGCTAATTATTAAAAAGGCAGCTTATCCCAAAAAGAGAACAGCTGAATTTCATGGGGAAGAATGGGCCCCTATCGTGCCATCTGCTCCACCTATGACTTGGATGGCAGGAGACGAGATCCAGAGAGATTTGCAGTTACAAAAGTTGGAGTTTGAAATTAAATTGCAGAAATTGACTAATGAATTACAGGAGCTAAAAAGGGTATCAAATACTAGATCAAATACTAGAGAGAACGATGATCCTGAGATGCGCCAATCACCACTAGAAAGAGCGATAAGCCAGGCTCGTGGAGAAGGGCAGGATACGTCAGAACTCTTAGCTTTTCCTGTCCTTGAGACCAAAGACCAGGAGAATAGGATTAGATGATATCAGACATTGGGATTCAAAGTGATAAAAGAATTAAAGGCAGCTGTAGCTCAATATGGCCCTACAGCCCCTTTTACACAAGCTTTATTGGATACTGTGATAGAGTCAAATTTAACTCCACAGGATTGGAGAACTTTGTGTAAGGCTACTTTATCAGGAGGAGATTTCTTGCTTTGGAGTTCTGAATGGCGTGAGGCTAGCAAAAGAACTGCCGCCGTAAATACTCAGGCAGGCCATCCAGAATGGAATGCGGATATGTTACTGGGAGAAGGTGTATATGCAGGAAATACTAATCAGATTGGGTTTCCCATTGCAATATATGCGCAGATTGCGATGGCTGCCCGCCAGGCTTGGAATCTTTTACCATCAAAGGGAGATCTTAGTGGAAACTTAACAGGTGTCAAACAGGCTCCTGATGAGCTTTTTCAGGATTTTGTGGCTAGATTGTTAAAAACAGCTAATAGAATTTTTGGAAATTCTCAGGCAGAAAATCTGTTGGTTACTCAGCTCACCTATGAAAATGCTAATGCAGCCTGCCGCAAGGCCATCAGACCTCACAGGGGGAAGACAGACTTGGCTGGTTATATTCGTCTCTGTTCTGAAATTGGCCCCTCATATAATCGGGGTCTAGCAATGGCTGCAGCGTTGCAGGGAACCACCATCCAGAGAATACTTTCGCAGAGATGAGGAAATAAAAAGTGTTTTAAATGTAGTAGTCTGGGTCATTTTAAAAGTGATTGCTCTAATAACAGGGGTGCTATAAGCAGGCAAATTTCAGTTTGCTCCCCGGAAATCTGTCCTAAGTGTGGGGGAGAGACCTTTATCACAGATGAATCTGGTTACAGGAAAAAATCCTCAGACTTTGCTTTTATGTTCTAAAGATTTACAGCAAGCTTTAGCCGCTAAAGGATTGCAAATAGCTCCAGAGAAAGTACAAACCCAGCATCCGTATAATTATCTAGGTTTCAAACTTACAGATCAAGTTGTTTTTTTCCCAGAAGATAATTATTCACAGGGACAATTTAAAAACTTTAAATGATTTTCAGAAGTTATTGGGTGACATTAACTGGCTTCGGCCATATTTAAAGCTTACTACAGGAGAATTAAGACCTTTATTTGATATTCTAAAGGGGAATGCTGATCCTACATCCCCTAGATTATTAACTCCAGAAGGGCTTTTGGCTTTACAGCTAGTGGAGAAAGCTATTGAAAATCAATTTGTTACCTATATAGATTACTCTCTACCTTTGCATCTGCTAATTTTGAATACGACTCATTCGCCTACAGGTTTATTATGGCAAAAGGCTCCTCTGATGTGGATTCATTTGAGGGTGTCTTCAAGGCGTAATATCTTGCCATATTATGAGGCAGTAGCCCAAGTAATTGTGCTTGGAAGAAAGCAGGCACTGACTTATTTTGGCAAAGAACCAGATGTTATTATTCAGCCTTATAACGTAGATCAAGATGCTTGGTTAAAACAGCATAGCACAGATTGGTTGCTTGCTCAAATAGGCTTTGAAGGGACTATAGATAAACATTATCCTCAAGACAAATTGATAAAGTTTTTAAATCTGCATGAGGTTGTATTTCCTAAAATGACATCTTTACAGCCGTTGCATAATGCTCTTTTAATTTTCACAGACGGCTCTTCCAAAGGAAGAGCTGGATATCTTATTAATAATCAACAGGTGGTTATAGAGACCCCTGGGCTTTCTGCTCAGTTATCAGAGCTGACAGCGGTATTAAGTGTCTTTCAATCTATAGATAGTACCTTTAATCTTTTTACAGACAGTTCATATGTCGCCGAATCTGTCTCCTTATTAGAAACCTGTGGCACATTTAATTTTAGTATGCCAGCTGGATCCTTGTTTTCACAATTGCAAAACATCATTCTTGCTAGAAAAAAATCCCTTTTATATTGGCCATATACGAGCTCACTCCGGTCTTCCTGGACCTTTGGCTCAGGGTAATGAGCGCATTGACAGAGCTCTTATAGGAGAGGCTTTAGTTTTAGAACCTGTAGAAATGGCTAGATGTGATCATGATAAATTTCATCTTTCTAGTCATACATTAAGACTCCGTCATAAGATCACAAAGGAGCAAGCAAGAATGATTGTAAAACAATGCCCTAATTGCCTTACTTTAGCACCAGTGCCTCACTTAGGGGTTAACCCACGAGGCCTTATACCTAATCAAATTTGGCAAATGGATGTAACTCACTATGCAGAATTTGGAAAATTAAAATATATACATGTTTGCATTGATACCTGTTCAGGATTCCTTTTTGCCTCCCTACATTCGGGAGAAGCCTCCAAAAATGTAATCGATAATTGTTTACAAGCCTTTAATACCATGGGATTACCCAAGGTCATTAAGACAGACAATGGAACAGCCTATTCTGGTAAGAACTTTATCTCATTTTGTAAAGAATTTGGTATTAAACATAAAACTGGAATTCCTTATAACCCAATGGGTCAAGGAATTGTAGAGCGTGCTCATCGCACCCTTAAAAACTGGCTTTTTAAAACAAAGAAGGGGAATCTATACCCCCCCCCCCAGGTCACCCAAAGCACAACTTGCTTTTGTCTTGTTCATTTTAAACTTCCTGCAGACTAATTCTAAAGGTCTATCTACAGCAGACAGGCACTGGCACCCCACCAGTTCCAATTCCTATGCCATGGTTAAGGGGCGAGACCCTTTAACTAATACGTGGAATGGTCCAGACCCTGTTTTAATTTGGGGGAGAGGGTCAGTTTGTATTTTTTCTCAAGGAGAAGATGGAGCACGATGGCTGCCAGAGAGATTGGTAAGACAGGTAAATACACCCTGAAGCTGCTGGTAAGTATAATTAATTCACAAAGGCATTCCCTATGCCACTTCTCACTTACTTGGGAAGAAAGGTTCCTTTGTGTTCTTACAGTTAATTTGCAAGCCAGGCCTCTTGCCTGAAGCCACAAATTTGCAATCAAATCGAACGCCTTGGGCCTTCTGATACTGACCAAACAGGTTTTTTCTCTTAATCTCCTTTTGAGCTTCAAGCAGGTATCTCTCAGATTCAACACTCAGAAGATCAGCCTCTACAGCAATGGCTGCCAGGATGAGGATGGGTAGTTATAAAGGCCAGCCAGCCAGCTCATATTCACAGAGCATTTACTTTACCAGTGGATCCTCAAAAATGAGGCTGCATAGTATTCAGAACTATGCATGTTTGTTAATATAACAAACATAGGCATCAGTTTGAGGTGCGAGGCGAGGCACTGCAAGGGAAAAGGAAAAAATCCTGCTTCTGAATTTCCCTGAAAAGCATGTCCGGCTGCATAGGGGTTGACATTGAGAGACTGTCCTTAACTTATTAAGGCAGTCTATTTCCCCTCCCCTGAAAAAGATATCGTTTAATGTTTAAGGGGGTCGGACCTCTATTTTTCCCTCACTGGTAAAAGCCCGTTGTCCATTGGACGAATATATTTATATCCACTGAGTTGTTAAAAATTAATAATTAGAGGCAAAGGGGGCTTCCGGGCGGCCAGCGGGGAGAAGTCGGTGTGCTCCGGTGAATCCAGCGGGCCCCAGCGGGAGCCTTCAGGTGCCTGCTTTGGGATCTGAACGGCCAGGGCCACAGCGCTCGGTCTCCAGGAAGTGCGGGAGACCTGGTGTGCACCCAGAGGCAGTCTGGGAGCTCGCAGCGCGGCTTGCTCTTGCGGCCCAGAGCTTGGGTCCCAGTCCCGAGGCCTCTGGCGGGAGCCCTCAGCTCAACTCTCTCTGCTTCCAGATCCAGATCAGCCTGGGTGGCAACACCACATCTCCACATCTCCAGTCCTGCAAGAGGCAAAAGGGGCTTCTGGGCAGCCAGCTGGGAGAAGTCGGTGTGCTCCAGTGAATCCAGCGGGCCCCAGCGGGAGCCTTCAGGTGTCTGCTTCGGGATCTGAATAGCCTGGGCAACAGCACCCTGTCTCCAGGCAGTGCAGGAGGTAAGCTGTGCACCAGAGGCCACCTGGGAAGGGGCAGCTCACACTGGTGAGTCCAGCACTGAAAAGACCAACTAACACCAGTGAGAACTAGATGGCAAAAGGCAAACGCAGGAACGTCACTAACAGAAATCAAGGCAATATGGCAACATCTGAACACAATTCTCCTCTACCAGCATGTCCTGGATACCCCATCACACCAGTAAAACAAGATTTGGATTTAAAATCACTGGTCATGATGCTGGTACAGGAACACATGAAGGACATACTTAAAGAAATTCAGGAGAAAATGGATCAAAAGTTAGAAGCCCTTGCAAGGGAAACACAAAAATCATTGAAAGAAATCCAGGAGAATACAAAAGCCAATAATGAGGAAACACAAAAAAAACTTAAAGAAATACAGGAGAACTTTGGTCAACAGGCTGAGGTCATGAAAGAGGAAACACAAAAATCTCTTAAAGAATTACAGGAAAGCACAAACAAGCAAGTGAAGGAGCTAAGCAAAACCATCCAGGATCTAAAATCAGAAGTAGAAACAACTAAGAAAACTCAAAGGGAGACAACTTTGGAGATAGAAAGCCTTGGGAAGAAATCAGGGGACATAGATGCAAATATCAACAACAGAATACAAGAGATAGAAGAAAGAATCTCAGATGCTGAAGATTCCATAGAAACCATGGACTCAACAGTTAAAGAAAATGCAAAATGCAAAAAGCTTGTAACCCAAAATATCCAGGAAATCCAGGACAAAATGAGAAGACCAAACCTAAGGATTATAGGCATAGATGAGAGTGAAGATTTACAACTTAAAGGGCCAGCAAATATCTTCAATAAAATTATGGAAGAAAACTTCCTTAACCTAAAGAGAGAGATGCCCATGAAAATACAAGAAGCCTACAGAACTCCAAACAGACTGGACCAGAACAGAAATACTTCCCATCACATAATAATCAAAACACCAAATGTTCTAAACAAAGAAAGAATATTAAAGGCAGTAAGAGAAAAAGGCCAAGTAACATATAAAGGAAGACCTATCAGAATCACAGTAGACTTTTCACCTGAGACTATGAAGGTTAGAAGATCCTGGGCTGATATCATGCAGACTCTAAGAAAACACAAATGCCAGCCAAAACTACTATATCCAGCAAAACTCTCAACCACCGTAGATGGAGAAACTAAGATATCCCATGACAAAACCAAGTTTACCCAATATCTATCCACAAACCCAGCCCTAAAAAGGATAATAGGAGGAAAACACCAATACAAGGAGGGAAACTTCACCCTGGAAAAAGCAAGATAGTAACCTTTCATCAAACCCAAAAGAAGTTAACCAATCAAATTTAAAAAATAACGTCAAAAATGACAGGAAGTAGCAATCACTATTCCTTAATATCTCTTAACATCAATGAACTCAATGCCCCAATAAAAAGACATAGACTAACTGACTGGATATGTAAACAGGACCCTACATTTTGCTGCTTACAGGAAACACACCTAAGGGTCAAAGACAAACACTACCTTAGAGTAAAAGGCTGGAAGACAATTTTACAAGCAAATGGTCTCAGGAAACAAGCTGGAGTAGCCATTTTAATATCAGATAAAATTGACTTTCAACCCAAAGTCATCAAAAGAGACTCTGAGGGACATTTCTTGCTGGTCAAAGGAAAAATACAACAAGAAGAACTCTCAATCCTGAACATCTATGCTCCAAATGCAAGGGCACCCTCTTTAATAAAAGAAATTTTATTAAAGCTCAAAGCACACATTGCACCTAACACAATAATTATGGGTGACTTCAACACTGCACTTTCCTCAATGGACCGATCAGGAAAACAGAAACTAAACAGGGACACAATGAAATTAATTGAAACTTTGGACCAATTAGATTTAACAGATACATATAGAACATTCTATCCTAAAGCAAAAGAATATACCTTTTTCTCAGCACCTCATGGTACCTTCTCCAAAATCAACCATATAATCGGTCACAAGACAGACCTCAACAAATATAAGAAGATCAAACTAATCCCATGCCTCCTATCAGATCACTATAGAGTAAAAGTGGTCTTCAATAGCAACAAAAACAACAGAAAACCCACATACACATGGAAACTGAACAATATTCTACTCAATGATACCTTGGTCAAGGAAGAAATAAAGAAAGAAATTAAAGACTTTTTAGAACACAATGAAAATGAAGACACAACATACCCAAATCTATGGGACACAATGAAGGCAGTGCTAAGAGGAAAACTCATAGCCCTGAGTGTCTCCAAAAGGAAAATGGAGAGAGCATACACTACCAGATTAATGACACACCTGAAAGCCCTGGAAGAAAAAGAAGCTATTTCACCCAGGAGGAGTAGAAGGCAGGAAATCATCAAACTCAGGGCCGAAATCAATCAAGTAGAAACTAAGAGAACCATACAAAGAATCAACAAAACCAGGAGCTGGTTCTTTGAGAAAATCAACAAGATAGATAAATCCTTAGCCAGACTGACCAAAGGGCACAGAGAAAGTATCCAAATTAACAAACTTAGAAATAAAAAGGGAGATATAACAACAGAAACTGAGGAAATCCAAAAAAATCATCAGATCCTACTACAAGAGCCTGTACTCAACACAACTGGAGAATCTGGAGGAAATGGACAATTTCCTTGACAGATACCAAATACCAAAATTAAATCAGGACCAACTAGACCATCTAAACAGTCCCATAATGCCTAAAGAAATAGAAGGAGTCATAGAAAGTCTTCAAACCAAAAAAAGCACAGGACCAAATGGTTTCAGTGCAGAATTCTATCAGACCTTCAAAGAAGAGTTAACACCAATACTCTTCAAACTATTCCACAAAATAGAAACAGAAGGAACACTACCCAATTCCTTCTACGAAGCCACAATTACGCTGATACCAAAACCACACAAAGATCCAACAAAGAAAGAGAACTTCAGACCAATTTCCCTTATGAACATCGATGCAAAAATACTCAATAAAATTCTTGCCAACCGAATCCAAGAACATATCAAAACGATCATCCACCATGATCAAGTAGGCTTTATCCCGGGAATGCAGGGTTGGTTCAATATACGGAAATCCATCAATGCAATCCACTACATAAACAAACTCAAAGAAAAAAAAACACATGGTCATTTCATTGGATGCTGAAAAAGCACTTGACAAAATTCAGCATCCTTTCATGCTTAAAGTCTTGGAGAGAACAGGAATTCAAGGCACATACCTAAACATAGTAAAAGCAATATACAGCAAACCAGTAGCCAGCATCAAACTAAATGGAGAGAAACTTGAAGCAATCCCACTGAAATCAGGGACCAGACAAGGCTGCCCCCTTTCTCCTTATCTTTTCAATATTGTACTTGAGGTACTAGCTCGGGCAATTCGACAACATAAGGAGGTCAAAGGGATACAAATTGGAAAGGAAGAAGTCAAACTATCATTATTTGCAGACGACATGATAGTCTACCTAAGTGACCCAAAAAACTCCACTAGAGAGCTCCTACAGCTGATAAACAACTTCAGCAAAGTGGCAGGTTATAAAATCAACTCAAGCAAATCAGTGGCCTTCCTAAACTCAAAGGATAAGCAGGCTGAGAAAGAAATTAGGGAAATGACCCCCTCACAATAGCCACAAACAGTATAAAGTATCTTGGAGTGACTCTTACCAAACATGTGAAAGATCTGTATGACAAGAACTTCAAGAGTCTGAAGAAGGAAATGGAAGAAGACCTCAAAAAAATGGGAAAACCTCCCATGCTCATGGATCGGTAGAATCAATATAGTTAAAATGGCCATTTTGCCAAAAGCAATATACAGATGCAATGCAATACCCATCAAAATCCCAACTCAATTCTTCACAGAGTTAGAAAGAGCAATTATCAAATTCATCTGGAACACCAAAAAACCTAGGATAGCTAAAACTATTCTCAGCAACAAAAGAATCCCTGACCTCAAGCAATACTACAGAGCAATAGTGTTAAAAACTGCATGGTATTGGTACAGTGACAGGCAGGAGGATCAATGGAACAGGACTGAAGATCCAGAAATGAACCCACACACCTATGGCCACTTGATCCTCAACAAAGAGGCTGAAAACATCCAATGGAGAAAAGATAGCCTTTTCAACAAATGGTGCTGGTTCAACTGGAGGTCAGCATGCAGAAGAATGCGAATTGATCCATCCTTGTCTCCTTGTACTAAGCTCAAATCCAAATGGATCAAGGACCTCCACATAAAGCCAGACACTCTGAAGCTAATAGAAAAGAAACTGGGGAAGACCCTTGAGGACATCGGTACAGGGAGAAAGTTTCTGAACAGAACACCAATAGCGTATGCTCTAAGAGCAAGAATTGACAAATGGGACCTCATAAAATTACAAAGTTTCTGTAAGGCAAAGGACACCATCAAGAGGACAAATCAGCAACCGACAAATTGGGAAAAGATCTTCACCAATCCTACATCAGACAGAGGGCTAATATCCAATATATATAAAGAACTCAAGAAGTTAGACTCCAGAAAACCAAACAACCCTATTAAAAAATAGGGTACAGAGTTAAACAAAGAATTCTCACCTGAAGAACTTCAGATGGCGGAGAAGCATCTTAAAAAATGCTCAACTTCATTAGTCATTAGGGAAATGCAAATCAAAACAACCCTAAGATTTCATCTTACACCAGTCAGAATGGCTAAGATTAAAAATTCAGGAGACAGCAGGTGTTGGAGAGGGTGTGGAGAAAGAGGAACACTCCTCCACTGCTGGTGGGGTTGCAAATTGGTACAACCACTCTGGAAATCAGTCTGGCAGTTCCTCCGAAAACTGGGCACCTCACTTCCAGAAGATCCTGCTATACCACTCCTGGGCATATACCCAGAGGATTCCCCACCATGTAATAAGGATACATGCTCTACTATGTTCATAGCAGCCCTATTTATAATTGCCAGATGCTGGAAAGAACCCAGGTATCCCTCAACAGAAGAGTGGATGCAAAAAATGTGGTATATCTACACAATGGAGTACTATTCAGCCATTAGAAACAATGAATTTATGAAATTCTTAGGCAAATAGATGGATGGAGCTAGAGAACATCATACTAAGTGAGGTAACCCAGACTCAAAAGGTGAATCATGGTATGCACTCACTAATAAGTGGATATTAACCTAGAAAACTGGAATACCCAAAACATAATCCACACATCAAATGAGGTACAAGAAGAAAGGAGGAGTGGCCCCTTGTTCTGGAAAGACTCAGTGAAGCAGTATTCGGCAAAACCAGAACGGGGAAGTGGGAAGGGGTGGGTGAGAGGACAGGGGAAGAGAAGGGGGCTTACGGGACTTTCGGGGAGTAGGGGGGCTAGAAAAGGGGAAATCATTTGAAATGTAAATGAAAAATTATATCGAATAAAAAAAACAACAAACAAAACAAACAAACAAAAATAACATGGGAAAGAAAGACGAGCACTAGTTTGTGTTCATCCCTCTCTGTCTCCTGCTTGTGGATATGATGTGACTAACTGCCTCAAGTTCCTACAACCTAAAATTTTCCTCTATAAGTGACTACACTTGGCAGTGTGAGCTAAAATAAACTTTCTTCTTTAAAAAAAAATTAATAATTAAGGGGAATTGTCCCTTTCCCTACAGCATTTAGCTGGACTTCCCAGCCCATCCTATTCAAGCTGTGACATTCATGGCTGGCAGCCTCCACCCTTCCCCTGGTGTTATCTCCAGCCCTTGTTCCTTGGGAACAATACAGCCGCTTTAACCTTAACAACCAAGGCTGCCTCAGGGCAGTCTCACCTGGATACCAGCAGAAACATGCGTGACTGGAAGCAGGCAACCTGCTGAGAAGAAGATCCATGGAATTCGCGGCCATTTGGGGGGCAGGGTTGTTTTCTAAAGATTATATATTTTGTCTAAATAATAGTAAAGTCAGTCTCTATCAGCAACTGTCATCTTGACTCATTTATCTTTCGTCCCCTTCCCGTTTATCCCCAGAATTCTCTTCCAGGTATCCAGTTCACATGTGGCCGCAGGCGGCTACAGACATCTCTTATTCAAACCACCAGACATATTACGTTTTCATTATCTTCTCCAGTGTACTGATTGTGGTGCTTCAATTCCATAGTTGCTTCAACCACTGTTTTCACTTGCTTATGATCAAGAGCTGCCTTTTAAGATGCAGCTACAAAGCGGGCTGGAGAAATGGCTCAGCGGTTAAGAGCACTGACTGCTCTTCTGAAGATCCTGAGTTCAAATTCCAGCAACCACATAGTGGCTCACAACCATCCGTAATGAGATCTGACGCCCTCTTCTGGTGTAAACAGAAGCTACAGTGTACTTACATATAATACATACATACATACATACATACATACATTCATACATACATACATACATAAATCTTTAAAAGATGCAGCTACAAAGCAGTAGCTTTTTAGTGAATACAGGTTTTTCAAGACAAAAGTTTGGACCCGGGGCAGGAAGGGCTGATTTCTATACTTTACAATGTATGGGCTACAAGCTGGAATAACAAACATCTTGCGGGCGACCCAGAGGTTGAGAGATGAATTTATCTCATAATGATTCCTAACTAGAGGTGATTCTTGTCCCTGGAGGAAACCTGGCGATGTGTGAGATGTTTTTACTTGTCACAACTGCAGGAAGAGAACTATTGCTGAGCTATAAGCAGAGACCAGTGACATTACTAAATACTCTGCAATTTATAGGCAGGTACCTCAGAATGAAGCTAGTCAGTCTGAGTGAGAATCTTACTCAGGACATGTAAATGACCCTTGTCTGAAAGTTTCTCCCATCAAAAATTGACAGCTTGGGCCAAGACAACTCCAGGTAGTGCTCAGTTGGCCCCGCCTGTGCAGATTGGATCCCCTGTAGTTGATGTAAGCCCTGCACCCTGCACCTGTGATGTCCTTTCATCAGTAGGGACTTCAGTCTCTGAGAAGCGACTGTTAAACCTGAGGCATGGATGGAGAAACAAATCCAAATAGCACAAGCTATATTTCAGGGTCCTGGCACCAAGGACTGGCCAGGCAGCTGTACAGTCACTGTAAGTCAGGGTCTAAGAGACCAGCCCCTGCTAGCTGGCCTCTTGAAGTCCCTTTACAGGAAAGATAAGGTGTTCACAGAGGTGAGAGAGTTGGCCGTTATAGATTGTTAGAAAGATAGAGTGAAAGTAAGGATGCATATTATATGAATGTATTATGCACATTATATGAATGTATGATGCACATTATATGAATGTATGATGCACATTATATGAATGTATGATGTACATTATATGAATTATGATGTACATTATATGATAGGGTCACAGACAGTTTAAATCAAATCTAGGAAACAGGAACTTATTCTTAATTACAAATAGAAACCTTAACTTGCAAGGATGTAACACAGGGCAAATAGAAACTTGGCCTTTAATTAGAATTAAGCACAGGACAGACAGGGATTTATTCCTTTACTGCAAACAGAAATCTTAACTTCTGAGGGGGACACTGTCACCCCAAGTAACATAACTTCCTTATAGTGTGCATGATTGGACAAGACATAGTTTTATTTCTTTTTTTAACAGTTTATAACTTTGCTTACAAAATAAAAGTATAAGATGGCTATTGATTGAACCATACTGAACTGTCACCTGGGTCCCTCTATACTCCCCCCCCCACCAGAATAAACAAAGAACACATAGGGATCAGAGCCCTAAAGACCTGGGTTCAAATCCTAGTTCTGCTGGTGACCTCTGGTTGATTGCCCACTTTCCTTCCCACAGATGCATATACAATTGTAAAACAATAATAAGACCTACTTTGCAGAGGTATTGGGAGAATGGGTAATCATACAAGTGCTTAGCACCCTCCTTAGTCCATAGTAGGCACCCCAAAACTTATAACCATTATATGTGAATAAATTCAACATCCTGTTGGTAAATGAAAATTTTTGTTTGAAATGAAAACTTGTCTACCAAACGCCTAACATCTCACCTGGCCGAGGCCACACAAAGCCTTTTTCCAGCCCTGTCAATCAATAAATAAGGATGAATTTCCCTGACCAACAGTTTACTTCTAAGGATTTTTATCTTTAGGTTATCAACACTTTATAAGAAAGTCGTTTAGAGAAACAGAAGTAGACAGACAGAGACACAGACAGACAGAGATAGGGAGACAGAGACAGAAACAGATAAAGACACAGAGAGACAGGTAGGGATATAGGCAGACAGAGAGACAGACAGACAGACAGAGGCAGATAAAGACAGACACAGGCAGGGATCAAGGCAGACAGAGACACACAAACAGACACAGACAGGTTATTAAATAATAAAAGACACCCCTAAAGCACACCATCAGAGCATCCATGTCTTGTAGTGACTGTGTCCACGAGCTGTCTTTGGCTCCTTGGTCCTTCCTATGGACGCAAACATTAGCAGAGCAGTTGCCATTCGGGGAAGGACCCAGGATGCTAAGGAATCAGAAAAAACGAACCCAGCTATGCCAGGCTGAGTGCGCTGTTTTTCAGGAACAGCTGCTGATACTCCCTGGGCTCACGCCAGGACCTTCCACCTTTGCTTGGACATGACAAGGCCAGTGTCCTCATGGGCACATCCTCATGCCTTTCTTGACTGGCATTCTTTCCTGGTTCCTCCTGCCATCCTCACCTTCATCCTCCCCACATGAAACTACGGAGCGAAATCATTGGCTTCCTAACATTATTGGTCCACAGTCTGCATGCTTCCTTATTTCCCACTCTATCCAGATGTTCCGTCCTCAAGGCAGAAGATCAACATTAAAAACAAACGAGTTTCCCTCCCATCCCTCGAGTCCTTTAATCCTTCCAACCTACCTCGAAACATTTTAAAGAGATTTGGAAATCCAACACTGAAATGTCCAAATTACAGTTTACTAAATACTTTGTTCCAGGGTGCGAAGTCAAATTTGAATTTTGAGTTTGAAATCAGATTTTAAAAAGAGCTGTCACACCATGGCTTCTCATGGAGACAGTGCTCCTCCCTGTGCACAGGCCTCTGTGGCTGCCCTAACTCCACACTGCCTTCCAGCGCAGGGGGCAGGAGGGGAGGACAGAATCAGTTTTATGTCTTCCCTATAATGTAAATAAAATATTCATTCCTTAAATCTCACCCTTGTGGCTTGTGGGACCTGGATTTATCAGGATGGTTCGGACAGACAGAATCGTGTTGACAGATTCTGTTAAATATCTTGTTTTACAATTTTGCTTCATGTTCGAATGGCTCATAGCTATTGTCCCCAGGGGACGGAGGGACACGGAGGGACAGGGATTGGAGTAGACTTTGGTGCTGAGCCAGGTGCACTTCGGAATGCCTTTCCTTTGAATGATTTTAAATGTCTTTTGCCCATCCACCCACTGGGGCCTCCCTCCGATGGATGTCAGACAGGACCTGGGTGTCGAGGTGAGTTATCTAAGTTGAGGAGATGTAGAAAGTGCGGCCTTGCTACGATGTTGCTGAAGAGGCAGCCCCCATGCCTCCCTCCCTTACAGTGAGCTGCTGGCTCCTGGTCGCAGCCTTTGTTGCCTTCCCTCTCTGTTGCCTTTGCCCAAGGTAGAGTTAGCTGGGCCACCTGTCTTCCCACTAATTTCTGCTCACCTCATTTGCATGTTACCAGTTCCCTGTCACCAAGGCAACCCGGAGTAGAGGCTGAGTTGTCAGGGGCACAATGATTTCTCCATCTGGCCAAGCCGCAGCAGTTCTTGCTTATGCTCACCCCGGCACTCAGACAAATACCCACCCTCCCTCCCTCCCTCCTACCCTCCCTCCTTCCTTCCCTCCATGGTTTTTGTCTCAGGGACTACATTTACTCTCCAGATTTGCCACTAATTTATTTCTGCTCGTGAAGCCTGACTTGTTTTCTTCGCCTGCTAGATTGCCCTTTCAGTCATTCTGTTACAGTTCAAAATCGTCATTAAAGGAAAAGAAAAGCTTATAAACACATGATTCGCACCAACACACCTGTTCACGGATCCCTGAATGCCAGCGTGTATGTGTGTGTGCTCTGTGAGGGCACACAAAAGCTTAAAAAACCCTGATGGTTGTTTATTTTTCTCGGCATTTCCCATTGACAGACAGACTGACAGGCAAACAGACATGCTAATTGCACAGGTCTGGTAATGGAATATAAGCTGCAGAAAGTTCCAGATGGGCAGAGCTGTTGACTTTTAGTCTCGGTTCCACCTCACAGTTGCCTGGCAACAGCCAGGTGTGCCTGACTCATTTATAAAAGGGGCTGCTCGCCCCCTCCTCTCTTTCTTACTCTCTTGCTCTAGCTCGGTCCCCTCTCTTCCCTATTCCCCTGCGCCCTCTCTGAGTGTTCATGGCCTGCCTCTACTTTCTCTCTCTCTCTCTCTCTCTCTCTCTCTCTCTCTCTCTCTCTCTCTCTCTCTCTCTTTGCCTCTACTCCCCCAACTCCCCTCCCCATGCCCTGAATAAACTTTATTCTATGCTATACAGTCCATGGCTGGTCCCTCAGGGGGAAGGGGTTCCTCAGCATGGGCCCACAGAGGCACCCCCTTCCCTCACACCTGACTACACACCCACCAAACATATTCTTTCTCTCTTTATTTTTATAAAACACAGCAAGGGCTACTTTAGTAGCTTTTGTTCTCTTGATAATTTCATCAATCATCCTTCAGCAAGCCCTGTGTATGTAAAAGCACAAAAGACAACCAGGAGCCTACTCCAATACAATCACATCAGGGTCTCTTTATTCAAGCATGCTTCTTGCTGACAGACCCTGACAAAATGGGGCAGGAAGGTGAAGCTGCCCCGAGCCCAGTGTCCCCACAAGTATCCACAGGGGCAAACAAACAAGTTAGCGAGTTTCTAGCCTGGCACACATTTGATTGGGGGCGGGGCGTTACTGAAATTTATCATCCTTTAACATAATTGGCTGGTGCTTGGAGCTAAACCAGAAACTTCTGCTTTTCTCCTGACTGGTGGTTGTTAGGAACTGAAGAGCCAGGGGCAGGCTTGTCACCTGGACCTGCAGATTTGTTGGGGAGTAACCTGGAACCTAGTGCTGGGTGCCGCCTTGTTAGCTAATTCGAGTTAGTTTAACCTTAGGACAGGCTCTCTAAGATGGAGTCTGAACCCAAAAGATCTGGTCTGTCATTTACACCCTTGATTTTTAGACCCAGAATTCAACGGGTCACGACTTTTGACATCTATATACAATTGATGCTCTTCAGGCGGCTAGTGCAGATTTGTCCAGTGAAATCAAGCTTCTGTCTTGCTCACAATCATATCCTGTCTAGCCATTCTCGTATCTGATATCATGATAAACATATTCCAGTTTTCTATGTAAAAATGTTTAGTTCATTTTAAAACTTTCTTTCGCATCCCTATGCCCCAAAATGACTTAAACCCTGTGCACTGTACTTTCAAAATATATTCAGAATCCAGGCAGTCAAATAACCTTCCTTAACCTGGGGATGATCACAGTCACACTTCCCTGGAATTGTTTCATTCATTCACTCATTCATTCATTCATTCATTCATTCATTCTCAATCTCATAATGCATTACAAATCAGCTAGTTATAATCCCTAAAGGTAAAGATTAAGCCAGCTCAAACCACTCTGGTGGATTTCCACCTCCGTCAAAGCCCAAGCCTTTGTGGACCTCTAACGGGGCTCACGCTCTAATGGTGTCTTAGCTCCCACTTTGCCTTTACATTAGTTGCTTCTTAATTGCTGTGACAATATGCCTGACAGAAACAACGCAAAGAGAAAATGTATTTGGGATCCTGGTTGCAGACAGCTCAATCCACGGATATGTGGCTCCTCGCGCCATCGTAGTGGCAGGGATGTGCCACAGAGCTCGACTGATCACGAGACGATGAGCTGTCCCCAGCCCAGGGACGTACTTCCTTTAGATAGATCCCACCTCCCGAAGTTTCCAGAACCACTAGCAGGGGACGAGGCCCCCAACATGTCCGATGCCTCTCTGCCACCACAGCCGTGGTGTGCTACTCTTTGGGCCTCTAAATTTGTTGTCTTCCTATCTGTACATTCTTTGCATGAGATATCCACATGCATGCCTGGCTCCTTTGCCTCTCATGGGCTTCCTCTAGGAAAAGAAAAAGAAAAGGAGCAAAAAGGAAAGGTTTTGAGGGGGTTGGAAGCACTGTATAACTGCCTCATAGGACACGGAGAGACCCCAGATGGACCAGACACACAGTGGCTGAGATCGTAATCTAGAAGAGACAGAATCAAGAGGTGAGCAGTTGTCCTTGGTAGATTCTATCTCTAAGGTCAAGAAGGGTCCAGATGACATAACCTCAGACGGTCTTTTCCTGCCCAGATGAGGAAGGTAGACAAGCCCTGACCACGTGGCCCCTCCGGAGATCTATGTTCATGTGGGAAGATTGTCTTTTACTAGGTCAGAACTGTAGAGAATTAGTCAAGAAAACCACAGCCCCAGAAAGTAGTGGTGGAAAAGGTTAGGCCAAGCACTGGAATGCTGAAAGACTCTGGAGGACTTGAAATGCTTTCCCAAAGTCGTGTTTAAAGGGCGGGACAGAAAGCCCTTTCTAAAGTGGAGGAGGTGTCTGTGAAGTATCGATTGGTTTACAGAATTCTTCTGGCTTATAAGAAAGTTATTCCAGAGAGCAATCCAAATCTTTATTCTCTTGGTTCTCATAATTCTCTGAATATTCCGGAATTGAAACCAGCCAAAAGGGCAGCGTTTCTATTCAAATATTTATCTTAGCTGAGAGTCTTTAACTGGGATCACCCGAGGCCCTTTCTAATTGTATGTCATAACTGGTTTTTGTAAAACAATGAGCCGGTTGAAAGGGAACATCTAAATTCTCCAAGATGCTCTTTGATATTAGCAAGATTTTCACTCATGAGTTCATGTGGAGAGACGGCTTGTGCATACATTCTGTCACACGCCTGTAACGCTGGCATGTGGACATATCACCTGCATGTCAGATGATACCAGGGTCCATATTACAAGCTACATAATTTAACTCTATAGATTGACTAACTTTTTTTTAACCTAGATGAGCTTATCTGAAACAGTATTGTAGTGTTCTTGTTTGATACTCGTGAATGTGTGCACGTGTGTTATGTCAAAGAAGAGCCAGTAGACGTTGTAAGGTGAGACAGTTGAGGGCAGAACCCTGAGTTACCTGATCTTGCCTGTCCTCACCAGCTATTGGCTGACTGTGACACAGGCTAAGCTGTGTTTAACCTCCACCTATGGGTCACGACTCCTTTCGGAGTTGCATAGCAGATATTTACATTACAACGCATAACAGTAGCAAAATTACAGTTATGAAGTAGCAATGAAAGAACTTTATGGTTGTGGGGGGGGGGAGAAGGAGGGCATCACTTCAACAGGAGGAACTGCTTTAAAGGGTCACAGCAGTAGGAAGGTCAAGAACCACGGGTCTCTACTGACCCTACTACTCTTGGTCTTTACTGTTTTACTTGCTTAGCCTTGGGGTTACAGTGCTCTCTGTAAACAGCAGAGGGATTATGCCCTATAGAGAATGTATATGCTTCAGGTAGCATACAGAATACTGGGTTTCACTGTGATGTTTTCATGCATGCAAACCACTCCCATTGCATACATTGTGTCTCCCTCCTGTCTCCACGGGGCTTCTGGATCTTGCAATCCTAATAAGCCCGTATAAAAGACAGGCAATCCAGATGCTTTAATGATAAGCCATATACCTCGTTGGACAGATCTAGGGCTATTCTGACTTAATGCCCAGCTCTAAGGGCCCTTGGTACTTGCTCTTTCTCCTGGCCATGCAGTTCTGGTCAGTGGTGGCTTCCTCCTCCTTCATCTTCTTCCTCTTTCCCTCTCCCACTCCCCCCTCCCTTTTCTCCTCCCCTCCCCTCCCTGTCCCCTTTCTTTCCCTTTCCCTCCCCCTCCCCTCCCTCTCTCCTCTTTCTTCCTCTCCCCTCCCCTCCCTCCCCCTCCTTCTACCTCCCCCCTTTCCCTTCTCCTCTCCCCCTTCCTCTCTCCTCTCTGTCCCCTCCCTTTCCCTCTCCTTCCCCCTCCCCTCCCCTCCCCGACCCTCTCTCTCCTACCCCTGTCTGCTCCCTGCACACTCGAGCTTCCAGCCCCACCTTTTCCCTCCGTGGCCCAATCACAGACTCTAAACTTTTACTTGTCCCTTCCCCCACAGCATTTAGCTGGACTTCTCAGCCCATCCTATTCAAGCTGTGACATTTCTGGCTGGCAGCGCCCGACATTCCTGGCCAGCAGTCTCCACCCTTTCCCTGGTGTTATCTCCAGCCCTTGTTCCGTTGGGAACAATACAGCTGCTTTTACCTTAACAACCAAGGCTGCGTCAGGGCAGTCTCACCTGGAGACCAGCAGAAAACCTGCATGACTGGAAGCAGGCAACCCGCTGAGAAGAAGATCCAAGGAATTCGTGACCATTTGGGGGGCAGGGTGGTTCTCTAAAGACTATATATATTGGCTAAATAATAGTAAAGTCAGTCTCTATCGGCAACTGTCATCTTGACTCATTTCTCTTTCGTCCCCTTCCGGTTTATCCCCAGAATTCTCTTCCAGGTATCTAGTTCACATGTGGCCGTGGGCGGCTACATCCCCTCCCCCTCCCCCTCCCTCTCTCTCCTACCCTTCTCTGCTCCCTGCACACTCGAGATTCCAGCCCCACCTTTCCCCTCCGTGGCCCAATCACAGACTCTAAACTTTTACTGATCAGTTAAGATGGGGAGACAGTTCACATGGCACTGTGAGTATGTGATGGTCTCCTCTTGGGGGCTGGAGGCACAAGCACCTCTTGAGAACCAGTATTAGCATTAGAATACAAGCAGCCTTAGGCCGGCCCACTGGACCACAGTCTCCCTTCTGCTCTAATGTCACGTGTAAATCTAGATTATTACAGTGAATGTAATATCTTGTCCCTCTTCCTCCATCACGCTCTGAACATGAGAGTTCTCCTTCCCTTCCCTTTAAGCTTTATCCTTCCGCCATCTTGGTCTATGTATCTTTAATTTGTTTTTCTTTTTTCTAATTTGTAAATAAATTTGAAGTTAGCATGTAAAATACTGGGCTTCAAGATGGCATTTTCACAATCATTAATTCTACGTGACTCTCGTTCCCATATAATCATATTGAAATCAGAATCCGCATATGGTACTTGTGGTCGTTGTCTTTACGAGCCTGGCTTATTTCGCTATTAATTTTTGCATGCTGATTTTATTTCTATTGTGGGTTTTTGTTCGGTTTTGATCTTTGAGACCCAGACTTGGGTAGCCCAAGATGGCCACAAGCTTGCTCTGTGACAAGGAAAACTTTGAACTCTGAATCCCCTGTCCGCTTCTTCACTGGGGTGGGTACAGATGTGCTAACTCACATACCTGGCTCTGCAGGCTGAGAATCCAACTCAGGGATTCTTGGCACCATACATCCACTCCACTGTCCAGCCCAAGTTCCCAGCCCTTGTGTGTTCGCTCTGTATCCTGAAACTTGGCTGAAAGAGTTTGTCAGACCTGAGAGTTTTCTGGTGGATTCTTTAGGAACGTTTAAGTATAGGAACATGACATGTGCATAAGACTGCTTCGGCCTTCTCTATTTGCGTGTATTCTTTTTTCTTCTGCATTACTATCTCACACAACTTCCAGTACTGTACTGAATAAGAATGGAGAGAGTAGGCATCCTATAAACATTTCCACAGTCAATATAATGTTGGCTATAGAGTACTCATATATATATATATGTATATATACACATATACATATATATACACACATACACACATATATGTATGTATATGTATAGTACTCATATATATATACACACATATACATATATATACACACATACACACATATATGTATGTATATGTATATATATATATCTTATATATAACACACATACATATATACATACACACACATATATATCTTATATATAATGCACATACATATATACATACATACACACACATATATATGTCTTGATGTTCTCTGACTTCCATTTACTAGACCAGGGGGAACCCTATGGAGCACCATCCCCGGGACCAGCTCACTTGATGTACACAGTCTGTAGCTTCAATGACTAGGAATAAAACCACGGATCACTTTGTACCAGGTTGAAGAGGGTAGCTTAAGGTGATCACCCAAATTCTAAGGTCAAGGTGCATCACTAAAGTGTAACAATGTGTATTTCTCTAGGTCTTCCCTGCTCGGTCCTCTGATAGCCTCCTCTGTCTCTGCTCTCCTGGTCTTACTAAGATTTTATTGTAAACCTTGCATAATGTTTTTTAAAGATTTATTTATTTTTATTTATTTACTATATGTAAGTACACTGTAGCTGTCTTCAGACACCCCAGAAGAGGGCATAAGATCTCATTACGCATGGTTGTGAGCCACCATGTGGCTGCTGGAATTTGAACTCAGGACCTTCGGAAGAACACTGAGCCATCTCTCCAGCCCCACATAATTTTTTTTAAATGTTTTCCTTATTTAAGAAATGTCTTCCTTACTTAAGTCATGTCTTTCTAGAAACAGTTCTGTAAGGAACATCTGGAGGACATATGGGGAAGCAAATACTGCTGTAATCAAAATTACTTCTGGCCTCTGATTTTAACTATTTGGCTTGGCTTGGTTTGGCTTGAGAATCGAGTTCCCTCCTCTGGCTACACGAGTCTTTGCTGCCCAGGGCTTAGTGAATCAGCCCTCAAGGCCCCATATAAATCCAGATCATCATCAGAGTTAGGTTTTGAGGGTCTGGCTCTGGAAACATTTCAGTCAGGAAAGAAGCACACATGACTAATGACTTTTGATGTTATATTTAGCCATGGATGTTTGGTTAATATTTCAAAAAGCATTTTCTAATACTTCTGAAATATTGTAGTTGTAAAAATCATTAAAAACTGCTTCTTTAGAGGTGACATCTTTGGAGGTCCTCATCCTTCCTAAGCTGGTCTAGCCTCAGCTAATGTGTCTTATGAAAATTCCCCTGAATCAAGTGATAGAGCTTAGCCTAAGCTAGATACCTGGCCTGAAGACCTATTCAACTTTTCCTGGTTAAACTTCTCTTATATTGGTCTATAGTTGAAGGTGGCAGATGACACAGAACCCTTTCATCATCTCTGTCCGTCTGTGTGGATGTGGCTGGAGTTAAGCTTCAGGCGACATGGACTCTTCAAACATTGAGTCCAGTGGATGATCTAAGGAATCAAAGAAGATGTAAGAGAGATACAGAGAGAGGTCTGAGGAGCACCAATGACCTAAAATTTCAGTCATCCTTTAAGCTGAAGTACACTCTGTACTGTTAGGAAGTTGTAGCACATCATCTTTCATGATTGGGAAGCCTGCTTTTGTACGCAAAAAAAAAAAAAAAAAAAAAAAAAAAAAAAGCACGCCCAATAAAATTAAGTTTATTTTCTGAGCAAGGGTACTCACCAGGTGCTCAGAAACCAGAAAGAACACACCCTGTAGTGACTTCAAAGACTTTCTTGCTGGACTTCGGTTTTCTGGGAACCAACGCAGTCATAGGATTCTGGCCAACAAAAGAAGTTGTTCTCAGAATCATAGATGTTCGTTCCTGGTGAATTTTCACACAAGGCATCGGAACCATGTTTTTCTTTTAATTAGAAAAGCAATTTCATGATAAAATAAAACACTTGAAAGTGTATAGTAGTGTACAGAAGACGGCAAAAGCACTAGACAAAAAGACTAGCTCACGGCCTCATCAGCTAGTGAGAGCCCCTCTCAGTGCCGGTTCATTTTATTTTAGCTCTTTGTGGTCTAAGCTGAAACACAGGGTTCTGTCTTTTGACAGCTCAGAAACAAATCTGTCTTATATTGATGACTTGTTAAAACATTAATCTGAGGTGTTTTCTCTTACTTAAAGGCAGGTGTATGAAATAATGACACATCTTAAAAGCATCAATCACAGATTAGAAGAATACAGAACAGAACCAACCGCAGGTGTCTGCAGAGCTCAGATTATATTTGAGAGGCTCTACTGTGGCTCTCTTACTGCTACATTGTATTCAAAGAAAAACAACTTAGTAACCAAGAACAAGCAAGTTCTTCATTCCACAGTCTCTGCTGATATATTTAGAACTCAATCTCTTAAACCCTTCTCCATCCCGTGCCTTCAAACCTTGTCCTCATGCCACCTCCCCCACCCCCAAATCTGCTTTTTCCCCAACTGGATAAACTTCCCAAATCACCCTTTCTTGGGCACTATCATCCTAAAATTATGAGTTTTGAGAGTGAAATTTAAAACTGACACCTTGCCGGGGCGGTGGTGGCGTATGCCTTTAATCCCAGCACGTGGGAGGCAGAGGCAGGTGAATTTCTGAGTTCGAGGCCAGACTGGTCTACAGAGTGAGTTCCAGGACAGCCAGGGCTATATAGAGAAACCCTGTCTTGAAAAACCAGAGAGAGAGAGAGAGAGAGAGAGAGAGAGAGAGAGAGAGAGAGAGAGAGAGAGAGAGAGAAGAAGAAGAAGAAGAAGGAGGAGGAGGAGGAGGAGGAGGAGGAGGAGGAGGAGGAGGGGGGGGAAGGAGGAGGAGGAGGGGGAAGGAGGAAGAGGAGGGGGAAGGAGGAGGAGGAGGAGGAGAGAAGAGAAGAGAAGAAAGAAGAAAGAAAAAAGAAAAAAGAAAATGAACACCTTGCCAGGTGCAGCATCCCAACAATCATTTCACTTTCACTGTTTCCCAATCTGACTCATGCCTTGCACTGTCTAAGTGCTTTCTGAGAGCACCATCTTTGGTACAATATAGACAATGAGCTTCAAAGTGCTTGCTAACACTAGCAAGATGCTCTCAGTCATGTGAGGGTTAAATACTCGCGGTTGTTGTCTTTTAGGGGTGGGTCTTGGAGAAGTCAGAAGAACTGCCAGAGAGAAAGGGACAAAGCGGGAGCTGGAGTTGTGGCTTAGTGGTTAAGAACCCTTGCTACTCTTGCAGAAGACCCAGGTTCGGATCCCAGCACTGACACTGTACCGTACAGTTCACAGCTGTCTCTAACCCCAATTCTAGGGGTTCAGCATCCTCTGCCGGCCTCTGTGGTACCAGGCGTGCATGTGGCTCACAGTCATAAAGGCAGACAAATGCTCATACACAGACATATCTTTAAAGACAAAGGACAAAGCAGAAAGAATAAACCAAAAACAAACAACCTAAAAGCCAAAAGCAGCCAAATGTACTGCTTTTCTGTTTTGAGCGCTAGTCAGAGCTGGCAGAGTCTCCCTCCTCCTATAAAGGGTCTGTTACCACACAAGGACTTCATTCTTTTACAATGGAAATTACAAGAGTTCCCAACTAATTACCTACAAACCTAAATGTTAATTTGGTAGAAAACAGGGACCCTATCCCTTACTCTTGTTCTTCAAATTACAGTAATCAGACAGAATCCTCCAGGCACTTTCCTTCCCATCTCTCCCTCCCCTCTGTCTTCTATAGAAATGTTACTTGGGAGAGGCACAATAGCCAGAGGTGGCAAGGGGGATGTTTAATGCCAACAAAAACACCAGCCACATCACCAGCCCAACTTAACTCCAAACAGCCACAAAAAAAGGGAGTCAGCAGGGAGGAGAGGCACCCCCTACCCCAGCACAGTAAGTAATAATAGACTCCCCTTAATTTTTGCTCAAGTTCTCCCCGTCTACCCCTCTGAGCACCAGGAGGCTAGTACTCAGCCTTGCATGGTGTGACACCCTTTCTAAAGACACAAGCAGCAAGAATGGAGCTTCTAGGAAAAAAATCTCTCAAGTCTAGGTTTGTGCTAAGCATGATTCATCTGCAAAGCCAATGTTCTTCAAGCAAAGTGAACGCCTTTTCTGTGGTGGTGTTGTGAATGTTGTGGTAGTTACTCAGATGTAATAGAATTTGATTGTGCATGGGGGTTGAATACTTTTTAAGTGAATAATTATTATCCCCCTCAAAAGGATGGTATAGATCTCTCCATCCTAACTGGTACCCGAGAAGGCTAAGAAAAACACTTGAAAGGCAGAGCTTTAGTCATGATGAACTGAGAGAAAGATAACTCTCAAATAAGGCTCCACTAACCTACCATCATCAGCCTAATCCCCCTGTTAGAGAAGAGATCAGACCCACAGCGATACACTTACTCCAACAATGAGGATCTGAGACAATAATTTTCTCTGTAAACTGCTCCACGCTTCACAAACAGAGCAGGGATAGGGCCCCGTTACTGTTACTAATTGTTAATTATTACAGGTGAGTGATAAACCGTTGGACTCCTCTTTATATAGGACTAGTTACTTCTTACCAACAAAAAGGGATGACCCATTAACACTGTCACCTGAAATAACCCTGTGGCTTCTCCTTCCTCACAGGCAGAATTATGCACAAAGTATAAATGTTGTTTTCCTCCCAGCCCTCACAGAAGTGATCCTGGCAGATTGGATCCTAGATGATAACAGAACAACTGTTTTTGAGTACGGGGAGGCATGCGGGGGGTGTGTCCATGTAAGACCCTGCCCCTCCCAGTATCGATGTGGCTCAGTCCCAAGATTGATCTAGGTCAGAGTCTCAGACTGAAATATTCCCTGGGCCTCAGGAGGAACGTGAGGGAACACAGTGTGCAAGACCCAACAACAAGGAGGGTTTAGGGCTATAGTAACCAGGAGTGCAGATGCTTTTAATGTGTAGTTTCAGCTGCTTCCAAGCTCCTACCAATTAATTGTCATCTTGGGGGTGACTGCCGTGTCCTCAGACTAAAATCTAGACAGGAGGATCCTGTGGTCTACATGTTTGTGTGACCTCGGTCCCCAACCCATCAGTTACGTGTGACAGCATACCTGACAGAGGGGGTTTGAAGGACGATTCCTTTGGGCTCACGGTTTGGGGGTACACAGTCTGTCCTTAGGGGAAGGAGGATGGTGGGAAGATTCGTGGCTGTAGCCTGGATCAGTGGCTGATCCTGAGTGGCTGGAGCCTGACCTGAGACTCCTCGGATCCTCACACCATGATGGAACAGGAAGCAGAGAGGTTGCCTGGTGGGCTGTGTTCCTCAAGGCCTGTCTCCAAGGACTGATGTCCTCCTTCAAAGAGACGACTAGGTCTCACCTTAAACCTACGGACCCAGAACCTCAGCCGCTTTTCTGACCCTTCAACACATGTTGCCTGGGAGAATAGGAGAGGAAGGTATGGGCGCCCCGTCTGTTACATTTTCTGAGACTGAGAAATCTGAGAGCAAGACAAGGTCTCCTGTCAGAGAACTGTGTTGAGGTCTTCATCAACTCTGAGGTCATTGTTGTCATCACCGTGCTCACCATCATCATCATCATCACCATCACCACCATCATCACCTTGCTCCTTTCCCCATCTTTGCTTCCTTAGGTGTCTGTCTATGGTTTCCATGGGAAACAAAGTCACCAGCTTCCAGGGTCACTCTGGGCCGAGGCCTCTGTGATGGCCCTGAGCTCTCACCTGCAGACAGACCGGGGGTGGATCTGGCTGGATGTTTGCCTTGGTGACTGCGCTTCACCAAAAGGCACAGAGGGGGCAGGTCTCTAACTGGCAGATCCCTGTGGTATGTGATTTCCTGTCAGTTCCTTTGACAAATGATAATTCCTCATTAAGGGATTAATAAGATTAAAAATGAAGTGGCCTGCTACCAGTTTGAGCCGGCTAACCATTTCACATTCTTAAACTGCCAGTGGAAATGGATTCTCCTGTAATGTTATAATTGTGAAGCAATGTGCGGCCTTAAATCTATGCTTCGTCATGGGGCGGGGTGTGAGTCTGGAGAGATGGCTCAGCGGTTAAGAGCACTGACTGCTCTTATGAAGGTCCTGAGTTCTCACAACCATCTGTAACGGGATCCGATGCCTTCCTTTAGTGTGTCCGAGGATAGCTCTAGCGTCCTCATGTAAATACATCTTAAAGAAAAATAGATTGCTTTCAAGGTATATTTTTAATATGGCCTTTAAATTTTCCCATTAAGCTTGAAGACGGTTCTGTCCTGAGGCATCCAAGTGTGAGTTCAGCAAACCAGATGCCAGCCTGTGCTTGGGCTCTTAGCTAACCCACCGCTTTCTGCAGCTTCTCCCACAGAACCACAGAAACTGTCCGAGCTAACGGCGTTCACAAGAGCAGAAGATCTGGGCCGCCTCTGTGCCGCCCACCATGTCACAGGTCATTCACCCTCTGCTGTTCATGATGCTGGGGGGTAGGGTAGGTGATGTCAACAACACTGATGGAAATCATAGGTTTTTTTTTGTTTTTTTTTTGAGACCCGCCATTTCCATAGTAACAGCCAAGATCTCAACAACATTAACCCAGCACACGCTGGAGCGGGACTCCTTCCCTTCTCCGATGACAGCTGAGAGGTTTTTGATGTATGGCTTTGTCTTCTCCAATCGAATGCAAATATTTAATGCAAGGTTTGAATCCAGGATGCAAATTAGTGTCTCAACAATCATCTAGGTATATCAGACTCCACACAGAGCCTAGAGAGCTCTGAAAACAGACCTGACTTACTCTGTTTTTTAGTCCCACTTCTGTTGGCCACTCAAGAAATGTTGTTTGTTTCTGTATCCCAGGCTATCCTCAAAACTCTCTATATAGCTGAATGGCCTCTAGCAGAGTGCATGCTATAGAAAAGTCTGGCTATAGAAAAGAAAGCTTGTGCCTGCTTGGCCTGCGAGAGTTCACAGCTGAAGAGGAATTTTCACTATCCACCGTTGACCGAATGAAAAGTGATTCTGTTGCCAGGGCCTGTGTGTACTAGGGTGTCTCTCCAGCCTGTTATGACCCCAGCTGGCATCTGGTTTGCCACATGTGGATGCCTCAGGACAGAACTGTCTTCAAGATTAATGGGAAAATTTAAAGGCAGTGCGTAGTTCATGTCTAACAGGCCTGTGAATAAATATTTTAACAGTGTTTCTTTATACTCTGAAGACATGGACCAAAACAAAAAACAAAAAAACAAAAAAAAAAAAAAAACAAAAAAGAAAAAGAAAAAGAAAGAAAGAAGGAAAGAAGGAAATACAGACAGACAGACATGCAAGAAGTCCCTATGCCCTAAGACCTAAAAAGGAAAAGAAAGGGACAATGAGCCATCTGTCCCTGGCTCTTTCCCACCCTGTCAGGCAGCTGAGGACTTCGGAGCCCAGAGCCTCAGGCTTTGGGAGTTCATCATCACTAAACTTCAGAGATTTATTCTAATCTAGATCCCACACCTGCATCCTCGTGAGCCAAAGCGCCCCCTGCAGGAGAGACATGTGAACAGCGCCTTCCAAAGCCATAAGGTTCAGCAGAGAGGCACACTTAGGTTAGAAGCGGTCAAAAGTAACAAATAAACTGTTACCCACAATCCCTTCTGCCAGATAGGTTAAGTTCCAGCTGACTACATCATCATGGCCTAAGCTTTGAGATGACTGCGTGGGGTGTATGTTGATATTTTTCATTATATGCTACTTGGTTGAACTTGCTTGAATTTCTACTGCTGGGGTTTTGTTCTAATGTTGAAATCGCTTTCTCACAAAACTGTTGTGGGATTGCCTGTGGTAGCATCCTTGAGGCACCGCCCCTGTGCCTGCCGTGCCTGGTGCTTTTGCCATGAGGCACATCTAAGACTCCCGTGCAGCCTACGCACTCAGCCTTGCTTGTTAAGGAGGAGGAGTGGTATGTCCCATGGCAACCGCTGGAAGTGACCAGCTTCCTGCTTCCCTGTTCACTCTGACTCTGCTGAATAGGCCTGCTCTGACCATTTTCCCAACTCTACATTCTTTGTGAAGATGACGAGGAACACACCAGTCTCCTTTTCATCCCTCGCGATTAGCGTGATAGCCCCCACGTACCACGGCAAAAGGGCAGCTGTGTTTTCTACAGGCTGAAATGAAAGCACAACCCGGGTCACCCCGCAAAGGTGATGATGCTCTTTCCTGCCTGCTCCTTGCTCTTTGGTACCTCACAGGGTTCTAGAGCATCCTGGGTGCTTGGAAGTTCATTGATGGTTAATAAAGGTCCCTAGGCTCAGAGTGGCTTTGAGTCATATGATCCTGTACAGCAGGGGTTCTCAACCCATGGGTTGCTACCCGTTTGAGTAATCCATTTCACCAGGGTCACCTAAGACCACTACAAACCACAGATACTCATATTACAATTTATAACAGTAGCAAAAACACAGCCGTGAAGTACCAACAAACATAAGTTTATGGTTGGGATCACAACTGTATTAAAGGGTCTCTCTCGGCATTAGGAAGGTTGAGAACCACCTTCTTACTGGATCCCTAAATATAGCAGAATCTCATCAAAATGAAGGCTAGATGAGATATTCTGAATCAAACCGCTGAGATCTGAGTCTCCTACCTGTCAGATTGCCAATGGGTTCAAGTGGGAGTGGTCTGGAGTCTAACGGTGCTATATAAACTATGTCAACCATCTTTGTCTTCAGATCTGTTGGCTCTTGGCTTTTCCTTTTTCATTTAGATTTCTTCTGTCCTATAAAAATATTTATCTGAGGTTTTTTTTTTCAGATAATGACAGGTTTTTTCCATGGTGGTCAAGATTTGGAAGACAAACGCATAGTCTGTGGTCCAAGGACATACCCTCAGCCCCTTGTTTTATCCCTGAGTTATATTTCCCATCATGGCCACTCACACATTCTCCTTTGCTCTCTGGAACTTGAGGCAAGGTGGCCCACAGGCTCTTCCATCTGTGAGGTCCCTGTCTCTGTCCTGTTTCTCTTGGCTCAGACTAACAGAAAGGCCCTGAGAAATGGAAAAATCTTAGCTAGTCTTTCTCTTACAGAATTTTTCTAAAGTATTTTCCTTGGAGAGGCACTCAACCAAGTCTTCTGGGGCATTTCCTTCCCCCCATCCATTCCAGGAATTTTCGAAAGCCAGGACTAAGTCAGCCAAAGCCATGGGGTTCTTCCTGCACCCAGGGCCACTATTTGTTCCGGACCACTCCCTCTGTTCTCCAATAAAGTTCCCATCTTCTTTGCCTGGGAAAGAAAAGCTATGATGTCATCTGCCAAGGTGGGCATGGCCACCAAGATAATGATCTAAGTGTCCTACCACATTTCCAGAGCATTGAGGGCAGCTGCTGAGCTTCAGGGGACTTCCTGTCACTAACACAGAAAATCAAACTGTGCTGTGGTTTACATCGGCTTGGCACAGGGAGTGGCACTACTAGGAGGTGTGGCCTTGTTGGAGTGGGTGTGACCTTATTGGAGGAAGTGTGTCACTGTAGGCATGGGCTTTAAGACCCTCATCCTAGCTGTCTAGAAGTCAGTATTCTGCTAGTTGCCTGCAGATGAAGATGTAGAACTCTCAGCTCCTCCTACACCATGTCTGCCTGGACACTGCCATGTTCCTGCCTTGATGATAATGGACTGAACCTCTGAACCTGTAAGGCAGCTCCAATTAAATGGTGTCCTTTATAAGAGTTACATTGGTCATGATGTCTGTTCACAGCAGTCAAACCCTAAGACACATTGCAAACAGCTCCATATTCCAGGAAGTTAAGTTCAATGAAAATGAAAGTTGAAGAGCAAACTTCTCTCAGCTGCACAGCTTCCTTCTGCCATAGTATAGCACCTAATGATCAGTGTGTGCATAGGGCATTGTTGTGAAGTGTGTGTGTGTGTATGTGTGTGTCTGTCTGTCTGTATTGGGAACATGAATAAAAATAATGGGCTGGAGAGATGGCTGAGCAGTTAAGATCACTGGCTGCTCTTCCAGAGGCTCCAGGATCAATTCCTAGTACCCCCCTGATGGCTCACAACCATCTGTCTCCATCCCGGCGACTCAGGCCCCCTCTTCTGGTCTCTACAGTTAGTACACATAGATAATGCACAGACATATGCGCCGGTAACATGCCCATATGCAGAAAGTGAAAAGAAAAGAAAAAAAATTAAAGAAAAACATGCTTTCTAATCTCTGGCAGGGGCCACAGGACTCTAATAGCCATATATTCATTTTCCTAATGATACATATCAAATGCCTACTAGGTGCCATGGAAGTGAGACACAGACTGTGTAAGCCAGTGCGGTGGCCCCAGGAACCTACTTCAGTTGCTGAAATGGGCGTCTCCCAGCACATTTTCCACTTGCCAGACAACGCTGATAGAATCCCGAGGTTTACTCCATCCTGACAGGAAGGACCCATAAAATGAAAGCTGTAGACAACCAAACTCCCATCGTCCTCAGCGTTAATCCTGGCATGCTCTGCTGCTGTCTGCAGGGAACACCCAAAGGCACTGTTTACACGGTTTAAGGCTAAGACCTGACATTTAGTCATGTGTTCAAAGGGCAACATTTCAATGCTGTTAAAACAGATTCTCTCAAATATGGCTGCCACCGGATCACTTAAGAAAACTTTTCTCATGCTGTCAGCTTTATCTTATAAAATTACTTTGTACATCTATACTAATACTATTTGTGGTATTTCTAATTTTTTAAGATTTATTTATTTATTATATGTAAGCACACTGTAGTTATATTCAGACACACCAGAAGAGGGCATCAGATCTTGTTATAGACGATTGTAAGCCACCATGTGGTTGCTGGGATTTGAACTCAGGACCTTCAGAAAAGCAGTAAGTGTTTTTAACTGCTGAGCCATCTCTCCAGCCCTAAATTCCTAAATTTTCAATGGTATGCTTTATAGGGAACTTTCAGAAACAACCATATATATATATATATATATATATATATATATATATATATATATATATATATATGTGTGTGTGTGTGTGTGTGTGTGTGTGTGTGTGTGTGTGTGTATGTATGTGTGTATATGTATATGTATATACAAACACACACATACTTCATCCATACTTTCTTCCCAGAGAACATCTTATTACAAAATAATTGTCAGAACTAAGACACCAACCTGGCAACTGGAGAGTTATCTCAGCACGAAGGGCTGAGAATAGCTGGTTGAGAATGAGTTTGAAGTTTCCTGGAGCCCTTCACCTTTGTAGCCACAGCTTTCTTTAAGAGCAAATGTAACTGTGAGATTGTGACATTAATTAATGGTGTGTCATCTGTATTATTATGCAAACTATATTTTAAAATTGAAGTTGAACTTAAAAGTAACCCATAGGTGTTGTTTTTAAAAAATTATACAGAAGAACCTGAAATTTGGAATTCACTTTCCCCCCCCAACTTCCAAATCCAAAAATTCATGAAATTATTGTTTCAAGTAGCTTGTGTGCTTTAGAAGTACCATGGGGTTTGCTTGTTTAGTGATGGCTGTTTTAAGTTTGCACGGGGTATCCCTATGTCTCTGGGTGAGGCTATTTCCCAACATGAAAGTTAAGAAACTGAACTCGTGGAAACTTTAAGAGCTTCCACGTCTCCAGCTCCCATCTGTCGGTTCTGTTTTCTGTCGGTCAAGCTTTGACACGTGTGTTTCCTAAATCATCGTCTGTCATTTGTGGTCCTGTTAACTCTGGTCCTGCTGTCTATTCATTGCTTTTCTTCAAACGCTGTCAGACTCCCACTTATGATGGGAGGGGCAGGCTGGTCATTATCAGTGCCTAGACCAGTTTTCTGGAAGGTTAGGTAAAATTTAGCTGCACAAAACAGAAATAGCTCTGGATTAAGCAGATGAAGAGTAAGACATTTGATGGAGGGATTGCAAGGCACAGGCAGTGTGAAGGTAGAAAATGGCCACTGAGGAAATCACCAGGAATGGGCAGCGATGAATCAGATCCCCGGGATGGTGATGGATGCTGAGTGGGGATGTGGGATTCAGGGATCACACACGCATGTGAACATCACTTCATACACAGATAAAGGGGGTGTATGCACAGAACCTTTGGCATTATTATTTCTTCTTCTCCTCCTCCTCCTCCTTCTTCCTCTTCTTCCTCCTCTTTCTTCTTCCTCTTCTTCCTCCTCCTCTTCCTCCTCTTCCTCTTCCTCCTCCTCCTCCTTCTTCTTCTTGCTCTTCCTCCTCCTCTTCTTCCTCCTCCTCTTCCTCCTCCTCCTTCTTTTCCTCTTCCTCCTCCTCTTCCTCCTCCTCTTCCTCCTCCTCTTCCTCCTCCTCTTCCTACTCCTCTTCCTTCTCCTCTTCCTCCTCCCTCTTCCTCCTCCCTCTCCTCCTTCTCCTCCTGCTTCTTCATCCTGCTCTGGCTAAGACTTCTATAACCATGTTGAGTGGACGGTGCATAAATGCATGTGACTGTATTATTACATATTTCAGGTAAAAGACTTTTAAAATTCAATATAATGCCTGTTTGGGTTTGTCATGTCTACCATGTAGATATTGAGGCATATATCTTCTCTACCATAACCTTTGGAAAATTTTATTGCAAGGGGATGTTGAATTTTGCCAAAAAATTTCTGTCTCTACAGTCCTCTTCCTCTTTTTTTTTTAGTGTGACATATCTGCTTTACCGAGTTATTGCTTGTATTGAACTGCCTTTGCATTCCTGGGTTGAACCCCATTCAGCTGGGGCAAGCAATCTTTTTTATGCACTGTCAAGTTTTGTTTACAAGTATCTTATGTGGGGAGGTGCGATTTGACTCATCAGGGATGCTGGTCTACAGCTGTACTTTGTGTGTGTGTTTGTCTGGTGTTAGACTCAACTAAAATGATTCTGGAGTGGGGGTTGGGAGTGGTACCTATCTGTCATCCCAGCATTCAGAAGGTGGAGGCAGGAGGATGAGGATTTTAAGGTCATACTTCACAAAGTATCAAGTTTGAGGCTAGCTGAACAGGGTGAGAGCAAATAAACCAATTAATTAAGGAAGGAAAAAGAGTTCAGGAGTTTTCACCATCTATGAAACACTTAGAAGATGTCTCTCCTATTCTCAGACGTGGCTGAGAAACAGCCTTTCTGTGCCTATTGGAGTGTGATGTGAACTCACTAGTCCAGAGCTGCCCCACATGAGGATTCAGTCACTTCTGTTTTAGCACCGGGTATTACTAGTAGGCCCAGATTTTCTATTGCTCTAACCTTGGTGGATATATGTCTGGGAATTGAGCCATTCCCTGTAGGCTATTCAATGTGCTGGTTGGTGCTTTCTTGAAGTGACCTTTTATGACTCTTTCTAATTGCATGTTATTATGTATGTCCTTTTCTTGCCCTTAATTTCAGTATTTAGAGATTTTTGTCCTTGTGCAAAAAGAGTTCTTAACTAATAAGCTAACTTGTTTGCCCTTATGGAATAATTTTCTATTTTTCCCTGCTATAACCTTCATCAGATATAATCAATTCCCTCTAATTTGGGCTTTAGCTTCTGTTTTGACCAATAGTCAAACCGTCTCGAACAACCAAAAAACCGAAGTCATAACACTCAGCAACTGTGAAATACAATACGAAGGCACCTCACTGTTGATGGGATTTGTGGGTCTCTCTAAAGGGCTCCTATGTCGGAGTCATTGTGAGAGGAGGAGGGCACTCTGAGGCGGAGGTTAAAGGGAACTCTCTTAGTAAGAACTTAAGTTGCTCTTACGGAACATCTGGGTTAGTTCCTAGAAGAGCTAACTCGAGACAGAGTAGGAAGTACCCTTCCCAGCATGCTTCCCTCTATTTCCCTAACTCATAGCTCTCTACCTTGACATCATCCGCCACAGGGTCCTTCACTAAGCCGCACTGGCCCCCAAAATTCCCCCAAGTCTCTAAACTGTGGCTTAGATAAACCCGTTTTCTCTGTCAAGTTGTCAATCCCAAGACATTAATACTAGTACCTCAAGTATATCTTTGAGGTCTACTGTTGGTTCATTTGAAATCTTTCCACCTTTTACTCTATCTATTCTTAGTGCCAATTTGGTGTGTGTCAGTCATTCGATGTGTCTATTCTGTTTTCACTCACTTCAAATTGTTCTCTCTGGACTTCTTGGTTGGCCACGGTCACTCAGAAGCCTGCTTAGTTCATAACTGTAAAGTTCCCTTCTGTTGTTGGCTCCTTGTTTTATCCTGTTATTGTCAGAGAGGATAGAGGATATATTATATATTATTTATCGCAATTCATTGACAAGGTATTTCATTTTTAAAATTTTTTTTATTTAGGTCTAAAATTTGTGGAACAACTTGAGGAGAGAATGGGCTCATCTAAGCCACAGTTTGGAGACTCGGGGGGTATGAATGTGGCCGGTGTGGCTCAGTGAGGGACCCATGGCAGATGATCTATGACAGATCAGGGTAGAGGGAGCTATGGGTTAGATAAATGAAAGGAAGCAAATTGAATCTGTGGAACGGTTCATGTGACGGTAAAAATGCGCATCTTGCCACTGTCAGGTAAGATGCCTTTTAAATATGTTAGACTTGTAGATGAATTGATTATAACTATTCCTGTCCAGCTTCCAAATGAATGAGACTCAGACTATGACTTATTCATTCAGCTTTTGCACAGTTACTAAGGGATTCATTACCCCTAATCTAACGTTTTATTTCCAGACTGTACTCTCTATTCTAGAGTTACTTGTACTCTCCAAATCTTTGCTGGTTGTGTATTTCTGGGTTATTTCTGCCTCATCAGTCTTAGGGTCCATGTCACTCGGGCACGTGCTGCTAGTTCATCACATCTAATGAAGACATCCTGTTCCCTCCATCTTCTTCCTCCTCCTCTCTCCTTTCTTCCTCTCTCCTCCACCTTGTGGTCCCTCCCTATGACCACCAGTTCAGTCATCCAAGCAGTGACCACCTCTGTTCTCCCCAGTAATTGCCTGTTGCCAGTTATTTAACCATTGGTTTTTAATTGGGGGCCAAGGTTTATACAACAGAGGTTGGTGCCCCTGGGGATTCACTCATCTTAGGAGCAGCCAGATCTTGGGGCACAGAGTTTAGCATTTGAATACATAGCAGTACCAGATCATCCTGCAACATAGACTAATGCTGTATTTGAGGTTTCATCTCCATTTGCAGCTAACAATGAGTGCTTGATATAGCTGGGAGCTCCAATGTTCAGCACAAACATATTTAAAATTATTAGAACGTTCTTAAAAGCAATTCTTTCAGTACTGTATGACGACATTGCTTTTGACACCTTTGATTGAAATTCTGTTTTATCTGATGTCAACCGTCCCGCTGGCTTCTTGTTTCCATTTACAGGGATATATCTTTTCCCATCTCTTCACATGCAGTTTGTGTTTTCACGGTTGTAGTAAATTCATAATTAGCACAGGGAAGGTGGAAGACCAATGCTTCTGGGGGCAGCAAACTGAAGCAGCTATCCAATAGTTGCGGTAATTTGTCCCTCATAGGCTCCTGTATCTGAACATGTCCTCAATTAGTGGTGCTATTTGGGGCGGTAACAAGTTTCAGGAGGCGGTGCCTTGCTGGAGGAAGTGCATCACTGGGGGGTGGGGTGTTGAGGATTTATAGTCTTGCCTTCCTTCCTATTATTTCTTCTGCTTCTTCTGTGTAGGTAAAAGTATGATCTGCTGGTGTAGGAGGAATGACGGTAGCCACCTCTGTGTAAATGCAGGGGGGCGGGAGGAGGGGGAGCACAGCCACAAAGCCATCTCCTGCAGGAGGACCTAATTGAAGACTCCCTGAGACTCTAAGAATTGCTGAAGCAGACAGTGCTAGCCAACCTGGAGCTGCTGTTTAGAGCAGATGGTTTTTGGGGACCAAAGTGGCCCAGGTGGGAGGTATTAAAGGCGCTTGCAGCAGCGATCAGATGAGATTGCTGCAGTGTTTCTCACCTGCTCCTGGAGCCCGTGTTGATTCCACACCACCTCACCTCCGACCCTAGGTAGGGTCAGCAGCAAGGAGTCCAGGGCACAGGCAGCAGGCTGGCTTCCGGCTTCTGCTTCCCTCGCTTTCTCCGACTTGTTGTCATGCCTTTTCTGCCATGACAGACACTCCCCCTCTGGAACCAGAAGCCAGAGTAACCCCTTTCTTCGTTAAGTTGCCTTAGTGGGGTATTTTATCACAGTAGCAGGAAAATAACTGACCCGCTGGGTAGGGCACACCCTCGTGCATGGCTCTGGCGAAATAGTAACACAGACTCAAAGATCTCCGAGAGACAGCATGACTACTGGCTTCCAGAACAGACTGCAGCCCATTCATAAGAAGATGGCCCCCCAAAAGCTGCGTCTTGGTGTGTTAGACATGGTAGAAGCACTCAGTGGGCTCCTTTTCAGGAACATTGCAGTCATCAAGTTTCAGAAAGCTCTGTGAATTGGGCTTGAGTTTGCTGGGGAAAACGAGACTTTCCATCCACCATAGCCGCAAATGGCTACAGTAGAGAGGACTCCTGTCTGCCTGCCTGTTCTGTTGAGGCGGAATTTGCTTTTTTTTGTGCCCTGATGCTCTAGGAAGCTGTGGTAACAGGAGGAGACTCTTTTCTTTTTAAGATTTATTTATTTATCCTATGTGAGTACACTGTTGACGTCTTCACACACACCAGAAGGGAGCATCGGACCTCATTACGGATGGTTGTGAGCCACCATGTTGTTGCTGGGATTTGAACTAGAAGAGCAGTCAGGGTTCTTAACAGCTGAGCTGTCTCTCCAGGCTGGGAGGAGACTCTCAATCTCTCTCTCTCTCTCTCTCTCTCTCTCTCTCTCTCTCTCTCTCTCTCCTCAGCTCTCTCCCACTCTCTTCTCTTTAACACTCTAATCCAAACACAGGGGTGTAATTTTGTGGGACATGAGTGTCGGGTGCCTGTAGACAGCCAGGCTGCTTTACCTGATATGAAAACTTGCTCCTGATTAAAGGCCCTCTCTCTCTCTCAGTGACGACACTGTCCACTCTGACCAGCTCAGACTTTTGGGAGAGATTCAGTGACTGAACCATCAACCATCAAACCAGACAGACTCATCACACCACAGAGACCTCAGAAATATGGATCCACAGCCGGGTCGCACTGAAGTTCATGTGCAACCCAGACCTTGGCGGTAAGAAGGAAAGGGAAGTTTTACGATGTATATAACAGAAGGAGAGGACACAGAGGGTAAGCTTGGTTTTCTCAGACCCTTGGGGATGTCTGGGACATGGCTGAATCAATGGCGGAGCAGGAACGTCTTACATCATTCTGGTCAGCACGGCGTTGTTGTGATTGATGGTGGCTCCATTTTATCTCTTCCTTCAGAGGTCAATCTCGCTTGGCGATGTCCAGCTGCCTTCTCGATCTCTCTAAATAAATAAATAGCTGGAGAAGGGATAGAATCTTGATTAACTCTGAAGGGCAAAATCACAGCAGAACAGGTTCTGACAAGACGAGCTGTAACGGTGTTCTGGTGCCGAGGACCAACATCTATTATTGAAATGCCCTTTGGAAACCTCTTGTTTCATTACCGTTTTTTCATTGTGTAATCTTACCATCATTCATGACAGCATCTTACATGTGTCAATCCAAATGACTCAAGGTCACCAGTGTCATGGTATAAGTTCCTTTTGAACAATTAGGTTTTCTGAGGGTACTGGGTCACTTTAAAAGAGAGCACAGCACCATTCACCCAAGCTTGAAGTGCACATGGGGGGGGAAGGATGACTTGGATTCAAAGAAAACAAACCTCTTGAATTTTTTTTCCCAGCGTGCCTGCTTTCCGAAACAATATGCTTTATTTCTTGTTGTGCTGGAATACATCGCTCAGATAAATAGATGTGAGCAGACCATGTACCAGAACAATATCAAATAATCACAGTCTGTGGGCTTGTTTGGAAATTTCATAGAGTGTGGTCTGTGAGGCGTGATGCAACATCGTCTCTAATTGGCTGTGGTCTGAGATTCTGATGTTGGACTCAGAAGCCCATCCCATTTACAAATTGCCTGTAATGTTATGTGAGTACTCAGGCCCAGGTAATGGTTGAATGTAATTATAAACAGCCAGTGAGGCCCTGGCCAGAAGCTGGTGTTAAACGACTTTGAATGAAATTGTCCTCACACCCCAGCACCATGATGTACAGGCTGAAGCTGGAAATCTGATTGTTAATTCCTGTGTCGATAGATATTCTGATAGCAATATATATCTCCAGGAAACAGAGTGCTGCTTTCAAGAGGAAGCGGTAAAGTTTAAGAGGAGGTCCACCTGCAAGTCCAACTGTGATGTGCTGCCATAGTCTTTCTGCTCCCACAGAACCCACAATGATGCCAAGTCTGTGTCAGTGTGCCATGGATGGGCAAGTGTTGGCACATATCAGAGAAGCCAAGCTAGGTGTCTTGTTGGGAAAGCTTGTCTAGTTACCTCCTTTATTCCCTGTGACTCCTGGGGAATGAATGGCTTGATAAACAAGGGAATCGAGTGACTGTTAAATGCAGTAATGATGCTGCTACCTAACGATGGTGCTTCTTTTAAACATCTTCCATTCACAACAATAATAGTGAAAATAGCAGTGTTGTTTTTGTTTGTTTGTTTACTACTGTTGTCTGGACTATGATCAGGGCACAAATATATTCTGTGATTTATATTTTATTATTTATGCATTAACTTGCTCTCACTGGGAGTAACTATTCTTGCCATCTGTCTTACTTAGGGTTTTACTGCCGTGAACAGACACCATGACCAAAGCAACTCTTATAAGGACAACATTTAATTGGGGCTGGCTCACAGGTTCAAAGGTTCAGTCCATTATCATCAAAGTGCGAGCATGGCAGCCTCCAGGCAGACGTGGTACAGGAGGAGCTGAGAGTTCTACATGTTGATCCAAAGGCGGACAGGAGAAGACTGTCTTCCAGGCAGCTAGGAGGGAGGGTCTCTCAAAGCCCACGCCCACAGTGACACATTTCCTTCAGCAAAGCTACGCCTACTCCAACAAGGCCGCACCTCCTAATAGTGTCACTCCCTGGGGCAAGCAGATTCAAACCACCACAGCATCCAGGTTATAAGTAAGAAAACTACAGGCAAGGCGTTTCGGTAACTTACTTGTGACTGCACACACCAGCAGGACCAGTTGCCCTTAAATCAAGGATGTACCTCTAACTGTCCAGTCTATGCTTGCCACATTCTGTGGGCTCCTTTTCAACGTTCAGTAAGTAAATACTTAAAAAAAAAAAAAAACAACTTCAAACATTCTGTACAGAAAAAGGTCCAATGACAGTGAACTTCTAATGGAAAATGGGCTGACGCATTAGGCATAAGAGAGATGATACAGCCAAAAGGCTGACTAGGGAAGGTCTTATGGCAATGGTCACACCACCATGATGCCTGACCTCCATCAACACCTGCTGGAACATGACCAGCAGGTATCAGGTACGATCTTAGAGGTTCCGGGGCAGCTGGCCTCAGTACTGCAGAGTCTCTATCTCTAGCCCATGTTAAGGCCTGAATCCCTCCCACTTCCCATCTGCAGGCCTGGAAGATAACAAAGCACAAGGTCTTCCCATGCCAGGCATACACTTCCTGGGAAGAAAAGCATCTCAGAGCCACAGGCTGACTGAGCTCCCTAATCTTGCAGAGCTCTCCCAGAAGGGATACTCACAGACTATTCTCCTTTCTCTAAAGCACAGGTTACCATGGGAACAGTCCAGACAACAGGGGCTCCCCAGCATGTAGACCTTTCAGTGCTAAAACCAACACTTGGCCTATCCACTCAGTCTCAGTTCTATCACAAAGCGCTGCCAACACCTCGGTCCAGTGAAGAATGTTTGCTGATTGGACCAGTTCTCCATTTAAGGTTATCTCCTTGGAAGTATGTGTCAATGGGTAGGGCTGCCCAGATTTTGCTGAGCACCCCAATCATAAGACACATTAGTAGATAAGCATTTCAAATGCAATGATTTCCATTTAAAAATCCTTCCAAGAGTCTGGAGAGGTGCCTCAGTGGTTAAGAGCCCTTGTTGGTCTTCCACAGGACGCAGATTTGAGTTCCAGCACCTGCGCCAAGTGATTAATAATCACCTATGTATAGCTCCAGGGATCTACCTCTTTCTGACCTCCATGAGCACCTGCGCTCCTGTATGTACACATGTATACACATACACACACACACACACATAAGTACACATACATGATGCTTTTTAAAAATAAAGTTAAAAATCATTCATCTTTTAATTTTGATTTTTTTAAGATAATTACATTTCTTCCCTTCCTTCCCTCCAAACATTCCCATATATCCTTCCCTGATTTCCTTTAAATTCATGGACTCTTTCAATTAATTATTATTGCATGCATGTGTGTGTACACACACATATATGTATATATACACATATATATGTATGCAAGTAACATTAAACAGTCTGAGCATCTATAGATAGATATAGATAATAGAGATATAGCCTACTTAGAATGCACACACACACACACAACACACACACACAACACACACACACATATACATACATATACATATACATATATATATATATATATATATATATATATATATATATGATTTATGGGTGTGGGTATGAATGTATTCCTAGATATAGCTTGCTCAGATTATATACACACACACAAACACTCCTGGATATAGCCTGAATGCATATTATATATATATATATATATATATATATATATATATATATATATATATATACATACACACACATGTATACATACATACACACATATGTATATATACATACATGTATGTGTATGTATATATGTATATATGTATGTGTATATATGTATATGTATATATATGTGTTCATACGTATATATGTATATCTATTCCTAAGTATAGCCTGTTCAGTCTGTATGTTACTGTGTACATGTTTTCAGAGCTGGCAGTTCAGTACTAGACAACCAGTTGGTATGTTTTTTATGGAGGGATGAGTCCTCATGGGCTTTTTCCCCTCCTCTTTGGCATGTCCAATAATGTTGCCCTGTTCAGCTCTCCTGTGGACAGTCATATTGGTATGATTTTGTGGGCTTATCGGTATAGCATAGCTTCTAACATTAATAAGAGATGTGATCTTGCAGCAAGCTCTCCGACCTTCTGGCTCCCCCTCTTCCCAGCATTCCCTGAGCCTAAGATGCAGGAGTGTTTTATACATGCATCCATTGGGCCTGGGCTCCACAGTCTCCTAGCCCCATCTTTAAGAGATGCCATGGCCTAACTGTGGAACTGCATACGTGTGCACAAATACAGAATTCTGTACGCTCCAGGGGTTACGAACACAGGCAGCAGTTAGCATAGAGACTTATTTCTGACCCCCAGGGCATGTGAGGAGCCAGGTATGAGTTAGAGCATCAGGACCCCTGTTGACTGCAGCTGCTCCCTTGGGACATAATGTCTGACCTTGGAAATAACAAGGCTGCCCATAAGGCTCTCTCAGCCTTGCCAGATGTCTCCCACCTTCTGTTCCTCGCACACAGTCACCCATATGGATTAGCCCCAGGGACCTTGCTGTGCTTCTTTCTGACAGAGGTCTCATGACTCACAGTAGACATCAGGTCCAGCCATGACAGGGCATTGCATATGTAATGATCAAGCTTGCAAGTGAGGTCCAACGTGCAAGACCCTTCTTCATTTAAACCCTCTGCTTTCGTCTCCCAGGCTGGAGGCTAGCAAGTAAGTAGATGGGGCCTCTCGAACCGACCGAGACACTAAATGGAATTAGATTCTAGGTATCTAGATAGTGGCGGCTTCTCCTGAACAGTGTGTGCGTTAACCACATGCCCCAGAGCCATTATATACAGTGTCTAATCGACATCTAAGCTGCTGAGGACCATAGTTCACGGGTCAGGCCTGCTGGATTTCTCAAAGGTCAGAGGTCGGTGTTCAGAACATCAGTCACAAATCTTTCGATGCACAGGGTAGCCCTAGTAGGGGACTGAGAGTGTATGTTTCTGGGTGTTTCTGACAGACGCTGATGAAATCGTTTCCAAACGCACACCTAAAAAGACACTGGAGAGAGAAAATACTGCAATAGTGCAAGCTCCTCCCCCAGACCTCACACACATAGCAACTGAGAAGCTCCTCCCCAGACCTCACACACATAGCAACTGATAAGCTCCTCCCCCAGACCTCACACACATAGCAACTGAGAAGCTCCTCCCCCAGACCTCACACACATAGCAACTGAGAAGCTCCTCCCCCAGACCTCACACCCAAGGAAACTGAGAAGCTCCTCCCCCAGACCTCACACACAGGGAAACTGAGAAGCTCCTCCCCCAGACCTCACACACATAGCAACTGAGAAGCTCCTCCCCCAGACCTCACACACATAGCAACTGAGAAGCTCCTCCCCCAGACCTCACAACCAAGGAAACTGAGAAGCTCCTCCCCCAGACCTCACAAACAGGGAAACTGAGAAGCTCCTCCACCAGACCTCACCCACACAGAAACTGAGAAGCTCCTCCCCCAGACCTCACACACAGGGAAACTGAGAAGCTCCTCCCCCAGACCTCACCCACACAGAAACTGAGAAGCTCCTCCCCCAGACCTCACCCACAGGGAAACTGAGAAGCTCCTCCCCAGACCTCACCCACAGGGAAACTGAGAAGCTCCTCCCCCAGACCTCACCCACAGGGAAACTGAGAAGCTCCTCCCCCAGACCTCACCCACACAGAAACTGAGAAGCTCCTCACCCAGACCTCACCCACAGGGAAACTGAGAAGCTCCTCCCCCAGACCTCACCCACACAGAAACTGAGAAGCTCCTCCCCCAGACCTCACCCACACAGAAACTGAGAAGCTCCTCCCCCAGACCTCACCCACACAGAAACTGAGAAGCTCCTCCCCCAGACCTCACCCACACAGAAACTGAGAACCTCCTCCCCCAGACCTCACACACAGAAACTGAGAAGCTCCTCCCCCAGACCTCACCCACAGGGAAACTGAGAAGCTCCTCCCCCCAGACCTCACCCACAGGGAAACTGAGAAGCTCCTCCCCCAGACCTCACCCACAAGGAAACTGAGAAGCTCCTCCCCCAGACCTCACCCACACAGAAACTGAGAAGCTCCTCCCCCAGACCTCACCCACACAGAAACTGAGAAGCTCCTCCCCCAGACCTCACCCACACAGAAACTGAGAAGCTCCTCCCCCAGACCTCACCCACAGGGAAACTGAGAAGCTCCTCCCCCAGTCCTCACCCACAGGGAAACTGAGAAGCTCCTCCCCCAGACCTCACCCACACAGAAACTGAGAAGCTCCTCACCCAGACCTCACCCACAGGGAAACTGAGAAGCTCCTCCCCCAGACCTCACACACAGAAACTGAGAAGCTCCTCCCCCAGACCTCACCCACACACAAACTGAGAAGCTCCTCCCCCAGACCTCACCCACAAGGAAACTGAGAAGCTCCTCCCCCAGTCCTCACCCACAAGGAAACTGAGAAGCTCCTCCTCCAGACCTCACCCACAGGAAACTGAGAAGCTCCTCCCCCAGTCCTCACCCACAGGGAAACTGAGAAGCTCCTCCCCCAGACCTCACCCACAGGGAAACTGAGAAGCTCCTCCCCCAGTCCTCACCCACAGGGAAACTGAGAAGCTCCTCCCCCAGACCTCACCCACACAGAAACTGAGAAGCTCCTCCCCCAGACCTCACCCACAGGGAAACTGAGAAGCTCCTCCCCTAGACCTCACACACAGAAACTGAGAAGCTCCTCCCCCAGACCTCACCCACAGGGAAACTGAGAAGCTCCTCCCCCAGTCCTCACCCGCAAGAAAACTGAGAAGCTCCTCCCCCAGACCTCACCCACAAGGAAACTGAGAAGCTCCTCCCCCAGACCTCACCCACACAGAAACTGAGAAGCTCCTCCCCCAGACCTCACCCACAAGGAAACTGAGAAGCTCCTCCCCCAGTCCTCACCCACAGGGAAACTGAGAAGCTCCTCCCCCAGACCTCACCCACAGGGAAACTGAGAAGCTCCTCCCCCAGACCTCACCCACACAGAAACTGAGAAGCTCCTCCCCCAGACCTCACACACAGAAACTGAGAAGCTCCTCCCCCAGACCTCACCCACAGGGAAACTGAGAAGCTCCTCCCCCCAGACCTCACCCACAGGGAAACTGAGAAGCTCCTCCCCCAGACCTCACCCACACAGAAACTGAGAAGCTCCTCCCCAGACCTCACCCACACACAAACTGAGAAGCTCCTCCCCCAGACCTCACACACACAGAAACTGAGAAGCTCCTCCCCCAGACCTCACCCACACAGAAACTGAGAAGCTCCTCCCCCAGACCTCACCCACACAGAAACTGAGAAGCTCCTCCCCCAGACCTCACCCACAGGGAAACTGAGAAGCTCCTCCCCCCAGACCTCACCCACAGGGAAACTGAGAAGCTCCTCCCCCAGACCTCACCCACACAGAAACTGAGAAGCTCCTCCCCCAGACCTCACCCACACAGAAACTGAGAAGCTCCTCCCCCAGACCTCACCCACACAGAAACTGAGAAGCTCCTCCCCCAGACCTCACCCACACAGAAACTGAGAAGCTCCTCCCCCAGACCTCACCCACACAGAAACTGAGAACCTCCTCCCTCAGACCTCACACACAGAAACTGAGAAGCTCCTCCCCCAGACCTCACCCACAGGGAAACTGAGAAGCTCCTCCCCCCAGACCTCACCCACAGGGAAACTGAGAAGCTCCTCCCCCAGACCTCACCCACAAGGAAACTGAGAAGCTCCTCCCCCAGACCTCACCCACACAGAAACTGAGAAGCTCCTCCCCCAGACCTCACCCACACAGAAACTGAGAAGCTCCTCCCCCAGACCTCACCCACACAGAAACTGAGAAGCTCCTCCCCCAGACCTCACCCACAGGGAAACTGAGAAGCTCCTCCCCCAGTCCTCACCCACAGGGAAACTGAGAAGCTCCTCCCCCAGACCTCACCCACACAGAAACTGAGAAGCTCCTCACCCAGACCTCACCCACAGGGAAACTGAGAAGCTCCTCCCCCAGACCTCACACACAGAAACTGAGAAGCTCCTCCCCTAGACCTCACCCACACACAAACTGAGAAGCTCCTCCCCCAGACCTCACCCACAAGGAAACTGAGAAGCTCCTCCCCCAGTCCTCACCCACAAGGAAACTGAGAAGCTCCTCCTCCAGACCTCACCCACAGGGAAACTGAGAAGCTCCTCCCCCAGTCCTCACCCACAGGGAAACTGAGAAGCTCCTCCCCCAGACCTCACCCACAGGGAAACTGAGAAGCTCCTCCCCCAGTCCTCACCCACAGGGAAACTGAGAAGCTCCTCCCCCAGACCTCACCCACACAGAAACTGAGAAGCTCCTCCCCCAGACCTCACCCACAGGGAAACTGAGAAGCTCCTCCCCTAGACCTCACACACAGAAACTGAGAAGCTCCTCCCCCAGACCTCACCCACAGGGAAACTGAGAAGCTCCTCCCCCAGTCCTCACCCGCAAGAAAACTGAGAAGTTCCTCCCCCATACCTCACCCACAAGGAAACTGAGAAGCTCCTCCCCCAGACCTCACCCACACAGAAACTGAGAAGCTCCTCCCCCAGACCTCACCCACAAGGAAACTGAGAAGCTCCTCCCCCAGTCCTCACCCACAGGGAAACTGAGAAGCTCCTCCCCCAGACCTCACCCACAGGGAAACTGAGAAGCTCCTCCCCCAGACCTCACCCACACAGAAACTGAGAAGCTCCTCCCCCAGACCTCACACACAGAAACTGAGAAGCTCCTCCCCCAGACCTCACCCACAGGGAAACTGAGAAGCTCCTCCCCCCAGACCTCACCCACAGGGAAACTGAGAAGCTCCTCCCCCAGACCTCACCCACACAGAAACTGAGAAGCTCCTCCCCAGACCTCACCCACACACAAACTGAGAAGCTCCTCCCCCAGACCTCACACACGTAGCAACTGAGAAGCTCCTCCCCCAGACCGCACCCATTGGGGAAACTGATAAGCTCCTCCCCCAGACCTCACACAGACACTGATAAGCTCCTCCCCCAGACCTCACCCACACAAAAATTGATTTTTAGGGTTTTTTGTTTTTTTTTTTTTTTTTAGTGACTGAATCCGGGGTCTCAGACATGTCATGCAAACATTCTACCACTGAGCTATATCCCCAGACCCCAGAAATTGCCGTGGAGTGTCATGCGCCAGCATGCCCAGGTATTTAGTAGAAGAACTCTGGACAGGAAACTCACAAGCAACCATCATTTAACTAACTGGCAAGTTTATCAACTAGGATGCCGTGGATCGGACCCAGGGCCTCACTCATGCTCCGTCACTAAGCAATAGCCACAGCCAATTGCTTAAAAGCATTTGCTGAACAGGCACTATATGCACAGCTAGGCTGTAAAGACTTTGACCTATGTGCGGTGACACTAAGTTCTTAACAATAAGGACTCTAACATGTCCTATTTGAGATGATTAAAAATTTTTTTAAAAAATCTTTCTTGAGGGTAGTCAAACTCTATCACAATAAAACAAAAGCAAACCGTATGAATCATGCCATTGTTTTTTGGACAGCTCCGTGTGGGAGAATTTATTGTGAGAAATGAATGAACTTGGGGTTGGTGACATGGCTCACTCGCACACTGCTCTGTAGAGGATCCAAATTTGATTCACATCAGCCACTTCCGGTAGCTCATTCCAACCCCAGGGGATCCAGCATCGTCTTTGATCCTCTATAGGCACTATATACAAGGTACCCACATATAGACACACAGAGAGACTGGTAACAATAATAATTTTTTAAAAAAAGTATTAAACAGGAATGAATGAACTAACAATGCCAACGATGTCTAGAACACAGCCATTGAAGTTCTTTCTTTCTCTCTCTCTCTCTTTTTTTTTTAAAGTGAAAAGGCAGAGATAAAAATGATCCAAAGATGTAATTACAGTCCATAGCACACATGTTCTTCCATAATACGCCAGGCCAGCAGTTCGCAACCTGTGAGTCATGACCCCTTTGGGGATCAAATATCAACTATCCTACATATCAGATATTTATGCTATAATTCATAACAGTAGCAATATTACAGTTACAAAGTAGCAGCGAAAATAAGTTAGTCGTTGGGAGTCAGCACAACCCGAGGAACTGTGTTAAGGTGTCGCAGCATTTGGAAGGTTGAGGACCACACTGCTCTAGGTCATTGGTTTTTGGGCAGGCAATTGCTAAGGGGGTTTTCGTTGTAAGAGCTCAAGGGCTTGTTTGAAAGTTGGTGGTTTGATTCTCACATTTCACGGGTGCAGAGCCAGGAATGCTGATAAACAGCCAGGCTCACTGTGACAGCGTCCCCGTGCCTGTGATTTCTGTCCCAGAGCAATAATCAACAGCAGAACTAAGGTTGAGAAAACCTCACTTGCCTGAGACCCCGCAGAGCCACTGAAACTGATCACTGCCATTCTGGACAGAAGCTGCCTCTGAGGCAGAGGATTGTCTTCTCAATGTTCTTTCCTGTTCTTTCTGCATCCCGAGGGCCATCTCCAGGGAGTTCCTGCGCAGATCGTGCAGTCTTGCTCTCACTCCTACCCTTGCTGTGACAGCTTCAGAGAGTCCCTTGGGAGCAAGAAGCTACCCTACCTAGCAGGGCATTCGTTCCCGCAGGGGATGCTGATGGGGCTGAGCTGGCAACAGCGTCTCTGACAGGCAATCTCCTCACCTCCTTCATGCCTGGAAATGACAGAGTCATGGCTGGTCAGCCTCATGGACCACTTGGGATAGCAGTTTCTTTGGGTTTGGCTTGTACCCAGTCTCCATATTACCGAGACAAATTTCTGAGGTCAGCCAGGAGAGCAGGAGCTGGGGGGTTTGGGGGGTAGGGAGGGAGGGAAGGTTCCTGTCCTCGTCAATGTCAAGCATGTGGGGCTGGAGTTGGAACATGAGGCTCTGGGTTTGCTCTCAAGACACAACACACACACACACACACACACAAACATTCATGCAAACACACACACATATACGCACGCGCACATACACACATACATACACACACACACACACACACAAACATTCATGCAAACACACACACACATATACTCATGTACACATGCACCGGCACACACAACAAACACACACATACACACACACACACACACACAATCCAAATAAACATTCACCAACCCACAGCCCCAAAGAGTAAAAACACTGTGCTCAGATAAGGGCGTGATTACTCCAGTTGACATTTTCCCCCAGGGGTCTAGCAGGCTCTGCTCATTAGCTTCAGGGCCAGTCTGGTTCCCTCTACTCTTGTATATATGTAGCATCTCCTCTCTCTCAGCCTGAACCCCATCTTTTTAGGTCTCCTCATCTCCTCTGGGGTGCTTTCAGAATCAGCCAGTATGCTTTTGGCTGTAAGTAGCTGAATTTTGGAAGCAATTAGTAGTTTCGCTATTTCACGAGAAGAGCAGACAGAAGGTGGAGAGTCCAAGGGCTGAGCACCTTGGCCCCTGTAAGGACCCTCCAGGTACCTTGATTTTTATCTCAAGATCGCAGGCTGGCTGCTGCAGCACCCTTTCATCTTAAAATACCCATAGGTGGAAAGTTCCCCATCTCTCTTGCATGGGGGATGAGAAGGCATTGATTGAAGCCTCTTTCTAGTCTTTAGAAGACTTTTATTTTTAAGTAGTTTTGGGTTGACAAGATAAAGAGCAGGTTACAGTGACTCCCACTACACCCCTGGAATCCTCCACCCCTGATGCCCATGATCCACAGTCAGTCGGGGTTTACTGTTGCCTCTGCGTGTTCTGTGGATTCAGACAATGGCAGACAGCCTTAGGGCGCTCTGACTCTGCCTCTTCACCCCCACTCTGTTCAATTCCCACACCTGGACAAGGGACTGAGATGCATATTTTACATTCATCAAAGTAGACCTGGCCTCCAACTTCTCCCAGCATCCCTCAGTCCCTACCTGGCATGCCCCACCCCCAACCCTGAACTTTCCAACTCAGGGGCTGGGGTGCCCTCCCCCCATAGGCTTCTCCCTATATAATCCAGGCATTTTGCTTCTCTCTCTCTCTCTTTCTCTCTCTCTCCCTCCCCCTTTCTCTCTCTCCACCTCTCCTTCTCCCTCCCCACCTCTTCCCCTCCCCCTCCTCTTCTCTCCTTCCCCTTCTCCTCCCCTTCCCCTCTTCTTCTCTTCCTCCCCTCCCCTTCCCTTCCCTCCCCCTCCCCTTCCCTCTCATCCCTCTCTCCTCTCTATCCCTCTCCCCCCTCTCTGTCCCCCTCTCTCTGTGTTTCTGTGTGTCTTTGTGTGTGTGTATCTGTCTCTGTCTCTCTGTTTCTTTCTCTGTCTTTTCCTCAACCCCCCCCATGTGTGCTGTTTTTTCTCTCTCTTCTCTCTCTCCTCTCTCTCCCTTCCCATGGTGACTTCCCTGACTTCCTTCCAAGGGGACAGTAAACTTGACCAAAAGCATCTTCTCAATATACTTGCACATGCACACACACACACACACATGCATACATATATATACATACATATATACACATACACACATATAATTTTATACACATATATATGTAATTAACACACACACATATATATGTGTATGTATGTGAATATATATATATATATATATATATATATATATATATATATATACATACATAGTTTTAATCTGGCTTGAATTCAAGCATATTTAAACCACCACAAATCTTAAATCCTCTTTATGTGTTTTGTCTGGCTGGCAGTCCTTTACCACACATGCCTTCTGCAAATATTTTCTCTCAGGCTATAGATTTGACATCTCATGCTACTGACATGGCCACACCCAAAGCCAGGGTTTTAGATTTGTCACCTTAGCCTCTCACCTACTGTTCTCTTACACAACTGCACGCTGTGTCTAAAATATCATGAATTACACAAAGCCACCTAGGCCTTCCCCTGTGTTACCTTCTCCTTCCACAGTTTTGCATTTTATATTTCAGTCTATGACCCATTTTGAATTGACTTTTGTTGGAGGTATAAGGCCTATCTGTGTCTAGGTTCTTTTTTATGTGTTAGGCTGTGTGTGCATGCCATGTTATCCAATCAGCATTTATGCAAAGGCCACCCTTGCTCCAGAGCGTTACCCGTGCCTGTTCGTCAATGATCAGTTGACCATTTTTATTGCCATCTGGGCTCCATTTAGTTCCATTGACCCACTCTGTCTATTCTTGAAACCCACAACCCCTGCCTCGATTGAATAATTCGACAGTTCTTCTCAATGTTGGTTTGGTTTAGGAGTGGCCCCCATAGACTCATAGATTTGAGTGCTTGCTCAGCAAGTACTATCAGGAGGTGTGGCCTTGTTGGAAGAAGTGTGTCACTAAGGGTATGGTATGAGGTTTCAAATTCAAGCCAGGCCCAGCGTGTCTTTTCCTGCTGCCCATAGATCCAGATGTAGAACTCTCAGCTGCCTCTCCAGCACCATGTCTGCCTGGATGCTGCCACGCTTCCCGCCATGATGACAATGGACTAAACCTCTGAACTGTAAGCAAGCCCCAATGAAATGCTTTCTTTTCTAAGATTTGTGGTAGTCACGGTATCACTCCTCAGCAATAGAAACACTAAGACACTGTCTTTCCATTGTTTCCAAAGAGGAAATTTCCCTCCCGAAATCTTCACCAGATACTTGTCACTGGCCAGAACTATATTAACCCTTGATGTTGTTGTGATTGACTTTAGAGGTGGCATGGGTTTTCCATTAGGCTTCGGAGAGTGACTCACCTTATGTCGAAATGCTTCCCTCCATAAGGAAAAAGTACAGTTGCTCTGAGAATGCAGGGAAGGCCTGGGTCATCCTCTAAAATGTCGACAAGTTGACGTCAACTTATTTGAACTTGTTGACAATAAGGACATGTAAAGAGGGATGTTGGTTCAAGTCCACCAGACTCTGTCGGGGCATCATAGAGTTAGTAAAGCTGGGTTTGCCTTCCAGTCCCAGCCATAGGAATCATCCTTCCCAAATCCCTATTGTTGTCCCTCATAGCAATCTGTTGGTCTAAAACATACAGGTGACTTCCTTTTTGAGAACTCCCAAAGAAGGAAATGAAAGGACATCTATTATGCTGGTCCTCTTTCTCAATCCCTTACTCTTTATCAGGATGAATGGCGCCATGAACCAAGGTCGCATCTTCTCAGAGGTCCCGAGTCCCAGCAGCAGAAGTGGGGGTGGGGCAGCATTGCCAAGTAGAGACATGTAGCTCGGGAACATTGCACACAGAAGTTGCATAGGCCAGCCAAGAGTAGACATGTTGGTAACTTCTAGACCACCAAACCTGAGAGGAGAACTCTCTGCAGGATGAGGGGTTTAGTTTTTAAGCTGTCATATGATTGTCCCCATCAACTGCTCCATTGTTTCATGGCTATGCCCAGGTGGTCTCCCTGCTAATGTCCTCCTACCCCAGAGGTTGCTCGGTTCCTGTCTTAGTTACATTTCCATTGTTGTGAAAAGATACCAAGACCATGACCATAATTGGGGCTGGCTTACAGGTTAAGAGGTTCAGTCCATTATCATCGTAGCAGGAGACATGGCAGCATCCAGGCAGGTAATGGTACTGGAGAATGAGCTAAGAGTTCTACATCATCTTGCAAAGGCAAACAGGAGAACACTGTCCTCTAGGTAGCTAGAAGGAAGGTCTCAAAGCCCACCCCCATAGTGACACACTTCCTCCAACAAGGCCATACCCCTCCAACAAAGCCATACCCACCCTAGCAAAGTCACACCTATTCCAACAAGGCCACACCCAATCCAAGGCCACACCTACTCCATTAGGGCCACACCTCCTAATATTGTCACTCCCTGGGCCAAGCATATCCTAACCAGCCCAGCACCTTTATAGTAATGGCTTTTTAATTTTTAAAGGACAACAGTCCTTTGAGTTGAATTCTATTCTCTCATTTTTTAAGATAATCAAGATCTCAAGACAGACGGCTGCTTGTATAAGGGCATAACACCTAAGGCTAACCCGGCAGGAGCCATGTCTAATGCTCTTGGCCTTTATTTATTTATTTATTTATTTATTTATTTATTTATTGTTTATTGTTTATTTATTTATTGTTTTATTTATTAATTCACAGAACGTACTGCAGTACCTGGCATACAACAGATGCCTGTGAAAATAGACACAAATTATGTTGTCCTGAGTGAGTCATCGCTCATCTAGAACCAAACTCAGGAATTTTGTGGACAGAGGTTATAGGAACAAGCGTTGCAGGCTCCACACTGCCCTAGAGATGGCTGATACAGTGTAGTTTTATAGATGGGAAAAACTGAGGCTGCTGAGAGATAGCTGTTTAAGGACATAGCTCTGAAGAGTTTGGACTTCTGAATTTCTGGTCACAACTTGTTGGCCAGGGCAGGTCCTCAGTGCTGATGTGTTCTCTCACAGATCCAAATCCCAATCTGCTCTGTCTCTGGCTGTCTTAGTTAGGGTGTTTCTACTGTGAACAGACACCATGACCAAGGCAACTCTTATAAAGGACAACATTTAATGGGGCTGGCTCACAGGTTCAGAGGTTCAATCCATTATCATCAAGGCGGGAGCATGGCAGCACCCAGGCAGGCATGGTGCAGGAGGAGCTGAGGGTTCTACATCTTCATCTGAAGGCTGCTAGGGGAAGAGTGGCTTCCAAGGGTCTTGTAGCCCACACCTAGAGTGACACACCTGCTCCAACAAGGCCACGCCCATTCCAATGAAGCCACACCCACTCTAGGAAGGCCACACTTCCTTCAACAGGGTCACACCTACTCCAACAGGGCCACACCCACTCCAACAGAGCCACGCCTTCTACTAGCACTGTTTCCTGGCCTGAGCCCCCTGGTTGTTCCCATCTATGCTCATTTTCTTCTCAGAGCCAGTCCCTCCTCTCAGGTTGAGGCTTTTTCCCCCTCATTCATAACCACTTTCATCAGCCAGGCTCTGACACACACATCAGACCAAATACCAGGGCAAATGCACACAGAGCAATTACAGCAGATGGGTCATGCTCTGAGGTGACACCAAACCGCAAAGGAGCGCGTCTTTTTTTTTTTTTTTCTAATTTCAAATGTAACACATTCTGTATCTGGAAGGGAAAAATTAATTGGATTTCACATCTCTCATCCTTCCACCCTTTGACTCCGTTTAGTCACCTCCGGGACCCCGTCACTACAGCCACATATGCAGTGACATTTATTAGAAAGCAAGTGCAGGAAACGAGGAAGGTTGGTCACTTCTAATTCTCCCTTTGCTTCTTTGTCACCGATGTCAATCAATCACCTCGGACTCAGCTCACGTTGGGCAAACACATAGCCATTACTTCATCATTTTAGCCGCACCAACAGAAGCCTAGATATAAGGAGCCAATTAGCAAAAGGATGAATGATCAGCCATGTGCTAGAGCAGTAGTTCTCAACCCGTGGATCGTGACCATTTTGGCGGGGTCACCTAAGAAAAACAGATATTTACATTACAGTTCATAACAGTGGCAAAATTACAGTTATGAACTAGCAAAAAAAGAAAAAAGAAAAGACAAACCACCCATAATTTTGTGGTTGGGGGTCATGGCAACCTGAGGAACTGTATTTAAAAAGTCGCAGCGTGAGGAAGGCTGAGAACGGCTGTGCTAGAGTTAAACCTGACAACTGGAATTCAAAACAAGAATGGGACCCTCCCACCCATTATAAATGGGAGCAACGAGCAGGCTCATTGAGGATCAGCCAGTAGGATGGTTTGTATTTGCTCCGCCCATGGAATGGCACTATTAGAAGGCGTGGCCTTATTGGAGTGGGCGTGGCCTTTTGGAGCAGGCATGACCTTGTTGGAGTAAGTGTGGCCTTGTTAGAGCGGGTGTGGCCCTGTTGGAGTAGTCATCAAAGAGAATGTAGAGAGGACCATCTTAGCTGGTAATATAAGACAGAATATTCTGGGATGGAGGAACACCACAAGCTAATATTTGGAGGAAGAGGCATGATGAATCTGTTTGGCAGAAGGTGACGTTGCATCATTATCACCACAGACAAGACTGTATTGTGAAATTAGCTTTCGTTCCTGAGGAGCCTGTCCATAGATCCTTGATAATCTCCCTTTGAGTAAGAGGTCCGGCAAGAGCCACAGATGCCCAAAAGCTGATTCTGAACTTATAAGTTCCCATGGCTGAGGTAAACCCATCTATTGCAAAGTACCAGTTACTGGTGCCAAGGAATTGCGGTCAAACTTGGGATCCCACAGCACTAGGGGACTCCATGTCACCCTGCACAAAAGTGCCCTTTACTGGCAAGGGTGGCACTTTTCTTAGGGTAGCTCCAGGTTCAAAGCGAGGACAAGAAACAATGAAAAACTGTATCGAGGACTTCTTATTACTACTACCAGATGTGCTCAGGAGATGGGATATCTCAAGGCTGGATGCGGTTCTTTCTGTAACATCCTTGAGATTTCTAAGCCTCATTGTTGAGGAGGAGACAGGAAACATCTTGTGCAGCTGTAGGCATTCCTCCTGGGGGACTAAAACATTGTATATAAACAGAATTCCTTCAGCAGGACACTCTAAGAATCTATTATATGCTTGCTACATCCATCTAGTCTAGTCACTAGAGTGGCCACAGAGTCCAGCTCAGCACCAATGTGCCATCTCAAGGGTGGGCTGGGAGGGGTCTTTACTCCACCTAAGGTAATCAATAGTTTCTTAATTTGTTTGGTAACTTAAGCCAGACCCAGTGTGTCTTGAATCCATGCAACTCCTGTTTGATGCTAGACATCTTTGCCATGTGCCCACTGTGAGTTCCCACAAGACACTGAACTTTAGTTCTAGCTGGAGCTAACATGACATTTCAGCTCTATTTGTTAAGACACACGTGTAGCAGCATCACATACTAATGAAAAGCAATTGCAGATGGCAGTGGTTGGTTACTGAAACAGAAGGTCACACAAGGACCAGATAAGTGGATACCAAATTCACTACCATCCTTGCAGGGAACAATCCTGGTCTAGAGTTGCAGATCCGAATGCCTGAACCAGCTTGATAGACCCTGATGATCACGGCTCCCTTCCACTAAGCACTAACCACTAACCACGTGACACATTGTGATAAGCACTTTATGCATGCATCACTGAACACAAAGATGATCGGTTCTTTCAGAGAGGATGCCATTATGGTGACTCAGCAGGCATCCATTCCCCGGTACCACGCAAAGGTTTGACAAAAGCAGATTGGAAATCTTCATTAACACACATTCATTGTACATAGTGAGTTCTTGTGCCATTTCCTTACGCAGACTGTGCGCTCTGGCTAAGTCCAGACACATTTCCTCCCATGCTGCTTTTCCTTTAGTACTCATTATTCTTTTCAGATTGACTTTTTTTTTCCACATGTGAGAGAAAACATGTATCTTCCTCCCTAGGCCAGCTTGTGTTACTTTTAATTCCAGTTACATCTGTTTTGTTACAAATGACTATATCATAGCCCATTGTCTATATGCATACTTACATAACTATACACACAGAGATACATGTAAACCTTTCTAATCTATTCATTTGTTGCAGAGTAACTTAGTCATCAATAGAAGCTATGATATACAGAATTTTCTTTACCTTCCTCTCATTACCTTTAGACATATGAGCAGAAGTAGGAAAGTGGATCATCTGATAGAATCTGTCTTTCTTTTCAGTTTATTGAGGAACCTAGACACTTCTACATAATTACTAATTTATTCTCCTGATAATAGTGTATGAGTTCTTTTGTCTTCGTATCCATGACAACCTAATTTTATAGTTGTCTACAATACACATTCTGAAACGAAATGTAACTACCTCGTTGCAACTCTGATTTATGTAGCCTGACAGTGAAAGACACTATTTTCCATATATTTGTGAGTTTGTATTTCTTCTTTTGACAGGTGTCTTTCAGATAATTTGTCCATTTATAGTCAGATTATTAGTTTTCCTGTTGCTAAGTTTCTCGAGTTCCTAATATATTTTCAGTATTAACCCTTCATCAGAAAACATTATTCTCCTGTTTTGGAATGGTCTCTGTTGATGGCTTCTGTGATGGTTTGTATATGCTCAGATCAGGGAGTGGCACTGTCAGGAGGTATGACCTTGTTGAAGTAGGTATGTCACTGTGGGTTTGGGCTTTAAGACCCTTATCCCAGCTGTCTGGAAGCGAGTATTCTACTAGCAGCCTTTAGATGAAGATGTAGAACTCTCAGCTCCTCCTGCACCATGCCTGCCTGGATGCTGCCATGTTCCCACCTTGATGATAATGCACTGAACTTTTGAGCCCCAATGAAATGTTGTCCTTATGGGACTTGCCTTGGTCATGGTATCTGTTCACAGCAGTACAACCCTAACTAAGACAGCTTCCTATGCTGTTTTTGAAAGCTTTTCATGGGGTGTTGATCTCAGCAATGGATACTTGCTATTGCTTCCTGTGCTTTTGGGGTCCTAGAATTCTTTCTTCCATATTTCCTTCTAGCAGTTTGAGAACACAAGTCTTAAGTCCATTTTAAGTTTTACTCTCCTGCATGTAGACACCCAGCCTCCCAGAATCACTTACTGAAGGGACTCTCATTCTCCAAAGTCTGGATGATGTTGGTGAGAGTCAGCTAGCCATAGATGCATGGGGATTCTTCCGACATGCCTATTTTTGTTCCATTGGCCTGTTACTATCTTCTGGTCACTACAACTCAACAATATGTTATAGACTCGGGTACTGAGATGCATCCATATTTGTTCTTTCTGATGAAGATTTTGGCTATTTGGGATATGCCGTACTTTTATATGGATTTTAGAATTTGTTTTCTAGATAGGTGAAGATTGTACATGGTGTTTTGATGGAGGTTGTGTTGAATCTATACGTTGCTTTGGGCAGTATGGGGATATTCACCGTGTTCTGCTAGGAACAAGGACTGTATTTTCATTTGTGTGCTCAGTTTCTGTTAACATTTTTAATATCTCATCATAGAAACCTTCACTTTCTCAGCCAAGTCTTTTTCTTTGTAAAGATTTATTCATTTTATGTATATGAGTACACTGTCACTGTCTTCAGACACCAGAAGAAGGCATCAGATCCCATTACAGATGATTGTAAGCCACCATGTGGTTGCTGGGAATTGAACTCAGGACCTCTGGAAGAGTAGTCAGTGCTCTTAACCACTGAGCCATCTCTCCAGTCCCCAGTCAAGTTTTTCTGGTTCCCCTTTTAAAGCTATTAGGAATAGAACTGCCATCTATATTTCTTTTCTCGGCAGATTAATTATTGGTATAGAAAAGCTAATGTTTCTATGTTGATTTTTGCATCCTGCTACTTTACCAAATTAATTTATTAGTTCAAACAGATTTTGGTGAGGTCTTTGAGTTTTTCTATATGCAGAATCATGTAACCTACAAATGGGGTTAACGTGACTTCTGGCTAACCCCACTGCTGCTATATGGAACGGCATCCATGGTAGAGAACACACTTTTGTATCTTAAAGACCTCTTTCCATGCTTTCTAGTCACTGTGATGCTGCTGGCTGTGGGTTTGTCACACACCACAGCCTTTGTTCTGGTGAGGCACCATGCTTCTGTAACTAATTTGGTCCAGGGTTCTCTATGAGGAAGAGCTGAATTTGATCAAGTGCTTTTTGACCCCTGAGGTGACTCTGGTTTTTATCTTTCCTTCTGTTCATGTGAGTCCTCACATCTCCTGATTTGTGGATGATGAACCTTCCTTGCATCTTGTATCTCTGGGCTGAAAAGAATTTGTTCAGAATGCACGATCTTTTTGATGCATCACTGACTCCATTTTCCCAGTATTTTCCTAGGAATTTTGGCATGTATGTTTACAAAAGATAGTGTGTGTGTGTATTATGATTAAATCTGCAAACATTTATGTAATTCCTAGTATCTCTTTATTAATTTTTAGCTTTATTCTACTGTGATTAGAAAATAAACAGGTATGGCTTTTTCCTCCCATTTTTTAAAAATTTTTTGTGGCTTACTACATGGTCTATTTCAGAGACAATTTCACATGCTATTGAAAATACTGTAATTTCAGAGCTGTGGATTAGCTTTCTATTGATGAAAATAGGCTGCTAAAATATCCTACTATTTGTTGTACAGGAGTTGATGTCTCCCTTTAATCCTAATAGTATCTGTTTTGTAATTGGGGGCTACGACATCAAGTACATGTGGTTTACAATTATTATGTCTTCTAATGATCTTACACCAATACCCTCTTATCTACCTCTTCCTTCCCATTAAATCATTCTCTCTACCAAATGGACCCTTCTGATTTCCTTTGGCTGACACTCACAGATGTGTATATATTTAAAATCTAGACTCTGTATAGGAGAGAATGTGATATTTGGGTCTAGCTTACCCATGAACATGAGGCTCTCAAGTTCTACCCATGTTTTCAGCAAATAACAACATTTCAGTATTCTTTTTATGGTGGAATGAAACTCCATGCTATATCTATGCTGTACTCTATCCATTTATCTGTGGACAGGCATCTAGGCTGGTTCTGTATCCCGGTTATAGTGAACAAGCAACAAAATTATTTGTACAACTATCCCTGTAATGGTCATATTCTTTGGGGTATAGAGCCAGGAGGGGTGGAGTTCTATCACATGGCAATTCTACCACATAGTAATTCTATCACATGGTAACCTCTACACTGATCGCCAAGTGGCTATACTGTTTTCCACTTCTCCTAGCAGTTAGTAAGTTCACTTGCCCAAGCCCTCTTTAGCATTTATCATCCTTTGGGGGCAGGGAAGGGGAAATAGTCACTCTGACTAGAGTAAGATGTATTTGTATTTCCTTGACAACCAAGAGCACTGAACATTGTTTTTCATATTTATTGGTCATTTGTGCTTCATTTGAGAACTGTGCTTATTTGAGCATTTATTGAAGGGGTGATTTGTCTGGTATTTTTGAGTTTTATGATATTATATATATATATATATATATATATATATATATATATATATATATATATATTCAAAGATCCTCATTATAATTGACAGTGCCCGAGTCTGTTAAATGGGCTAAGCTTAAATTCCCTTAACCCCTCCTTCCTTATTTGTAGTTTTCTAGAAGGTAGTTTCCATGTGTCTTTAAAAACATTTTTAAACATACACCAAGCAGTAGGATAGAATGTCCCCCTCCCTAGTTACGCATGTGACGCAGGTGGGTGGGAAGGGCTGTTGCTGTACCTCACTGTGCTTAGTGATGAATTTTTAAGCCATAGGAGGGATTTACATGGAGGGTGTGACTTCATGCAGCTGTTAAGGCACAGACTCAGGCGGGAAGGAAAGTTGTGAACCCATGCCAACACACACACACACACATACATACACACACACATCTTCAAATGGAAAAAAAAAAAACATTTCCACCGGGACTCTGAATCTGACTGCATCAGTAGCTTGGACCAAGACACAATTGTACTTTTACCTGCACCTAGATTGTTTCTTAGGTGTTCTGCTAAAGTCTGAGTCCCAGGGCCACTGAGAGGGATGAAGACGCACAGAGACAAGTTAGAACCACTTACTGCCTATGAACAAAGGGCTGTGCACACCCAGTTACTGAGTTGTGCTCTCTGTGTTTTTGTACCACTCCCCCAGTCTAAAACATGTACCTGCTGTGGCTTTTCCCTTGAGGTTCTTGTTCCCACATAGATTCTCCTTCCAAAGTCAGGTTCAGACTCCACATTCCCCCAAATCTACTCCAAAGCAAGTTCACAGCTAACCAAACAGGGGTGCCAACCTCCTTCCACCTCCCTCTTTTCGGAAGGAGCCTAAGAGTTTCAAACAACAAGCAAGAATGCCGGGTCCCTTGATGAAGTGTTTTTGACATCTCCTGACCGCATCTGTAGAAAGGGTCAAATATGTACCAGACCCCGTTCGCTTGCTTTTTAAAATAGGAAACAACTAAAATTAGCCCAAGCCCAAGCTAACTGCTTCTCCTAAAAGCAAGGCTCATTTCCACAGCTGAAGAAAATCAGCTGGATGGAGTGAATGACAGAAACGCCAGAAGCCAGGAAGTGGGAGGAGCGAGAACTCTAAGAGTGTGACAGTTGGAGAACGAGGCATAGCAGTGACTGGAAAGCCAGTCATGAACACACTGGTGACTCAGCTGGTTGGGTCTAACTTTAGGATCTTCATATAACAACGCCGTCATTTCAATATAGCATCAGGCCCTGGACTCACCCCAGGAAGTGGGTAATAACATGTTTTGTAATGCAGTGACATGATGTGGTGGGAGGGGATTCATGTTGAAGCATCCCCCCCCTCACCCTTGGTGTCAGCTATAGACAGGTCTAGTATAAAAATTTTATTTGGGACATGGGAAGGGGGTTGAGAAAGGGAGTAGAGGCAGAGAGAGAGACAGAAAGAGGAGAAAGAAAGGAGAGAAGAGGCTGGCTGGGAACACATGTGGAGGGAGGGAGGGAGGGAGGGAGGGAGGGAGGGAGGGAGGGAGGGAGGGAAGGAGGGAGGGAAAGGGAAGAGGAGGCTAAAGGAGAGAGGGGGAGGGAAAGAGAGGGAAAGAAAGAGGGAAAGAAGGAAGGAGAGAGGAAGAGAGAGAGGGAATGAGGGAGGGAGGAAATGAGGGAGGGAGGGAGGGAGAGAGGGAGGGGAGAGGCCAAATAGTCCTTTTATAGCAAGCTAGGCTCCTACCTGGCTGTTGCTAGGTAACTGTTGTGCAGAGCCTAGAAGAAATGCTAACAGCAGATACTGTTTCTCATTTCTGTAACTATCCAACAAGAGACAAGTGGGAGAGGAGAGGGTTACAAGCCGGCTGATGGTTTGAAGGGATGCAATCCAGGATGGGGGGCGGGGGGTGAAGCAGGAACCGTAGATGTTGGGTGATGGCCCTTGGTAGCTTGCTCATAGCTCAGTGGACCAGGAAGCAGAGAAAGGGGCGAGAGCCTGGCTTTTAGCTTAAGTCACCTTGGGCTTCCAACTCCCGGGATGGCATTTACAGTTGGGGTGGGTCTTCTTGTCTCAGTATGTCTTCTCTGAAAATGCCCCCGGTGATACATAGGACGTGCCTCTCATTAATGCCTGGAACTTTATCTAACGAGGCAGATAAAGTTAACCCTCACAGTGCTTGAGTGAGTTTCTGTTTCTCCCCCAACATCCAGGCAGATGTAGTCGTCTTCTCCTGACTGAGGCAGGTGAACATGGCAAGTTTCCATGAAGGGAAAGAAAGGAACATTTACTAAAAAGAAAGGCTACTTAGTAACAATGGCGAGCTATTGTGGACTTGCTGTTTGCCCAGTACCCTGTGCCTAGACTGACAAGTATCCTTTTGTCCCATCAGTAACACCACAAAGATATGTATTAGAGAGTCATCTCGTGCTCTAGAGGCACCATCTAACTTCATTCTTCTCAGACTTGACACACAGTGTCTTCATCTCATGGCTAGGTTACTGGGTGTCATCCTAAAGGCTGTTTTCAGAAAGGAAGCTGGCTTACCCAGAGCAGGTTGGTAGGAGAATCAAAGCCTAAAATCAGACAGCACATTGCATAATAAAGACCATCTTATTAAGTTAAATGCATTCCCACACATCAGAATATGACAGAGAGGTGACAGAATGTAACAGTGCTTATGACAATGAGCACTCAAGTTGGGATACATTTCTCGGAGAACAGTTTCATCCTGAGAGATCTAAATAGCCCACAGTCTACCATCTACACATCTGGAATTAAGTCCCAAGTATCACAGCATGCTTCGAGCATCCACTGTGATAGCAAAGTCATATTATTGTAAACTTGACTTCCACACACCATGATGTAACCCAGAGCACAGTTTGAGAAAATTAGGGTCCCTAATGTTGTCACAGCATAACTCAGAGGGGTGTCACAACCCTTCAGTCACACCCTCCTTATGTGAATATAATTAAAAGTGCCCAACTGGAAGGGGGAGGGAAATTGTGAACAAATCATTGACAAGGGTGTGTTCTGAAGCAATAGACACCCTCAATGTTTTTATTAAAATTTTTATTTCTACATAGCTTCAGAAAGCTCCCCCCCCCCCTTGGGCACTTGCAGAGGCTCGTGTGGAAAGGTAGAGATGTTCCATGGTGTTGTAAGGGAGGGTTTGCTCTAGGGTGATAGGACCGTCATCCATCATGAAACAGACTAGCCATGATGTCCCCCAGAAGACTTGGCAAAAGAAGGAGAGCAGCGTAGTTAGCAGCTGATGTCTGTGTGATGGGGAGACACCGATCACCGTTCCATTCTGCGCTGCTGTTCAGTGTCTTAGGGCAGCTAAAGCACATGAGAGATCACCGTTGTCTGGGGCTGAGACCTATTCAGTGGTGTAGCTGCTCATGAGCTAGCTGTGCTGTGGGCGGTGCTCACTAGTGATGAAGCTGTCCTTGAATCACACATGTTCCTGTCAGTAGCCCCAGTGACCTCATTGGTTCAACAGGCTGGACTTAGCTGCAGTCCTTTTTGGTCTGTTGGCACCTTCTTCGTCTGGAATAAAGAAGCGTTTGGATCTCTCCAGGCAATGTCAAGTGATTCAACCTGAAACTATGCTCCATTTTTCCATTCAGAATGTCAGCTTATGGAGGACATGGGGATGTGTTTCATTCTTTTTTTTTAACATACCACCTACCCACCCATCCACCTACCCATCCATCCACCTACTCACCCACACCCATCCATCTATCCACCTACCCATCTACCCAACCATCCATCCACTCATCCACCCACCCACCCATCCATCCACCCACCCATCCATCCACTCATCCACCCACCCATCTATCCACTCATCCACCCATCCACCCACCCATCTACCCAACCATCCATCCACTCATCCACCCACCCATCCATCCACTCATCCACCCACCCACCCACCCATCCATCCACCCACCCATCCATCCACTTATCCACCCACCCATCTATCCACTCATCCACCCATCCACCCACCCATCCACCCACCCACCCACCCATCCATCCACCCACCCATCCATCCACTTATCCACCCACCCATCTATCCACTTATCCACCCACCCATCTATCCACTCATCCATCCATCCACCCACCCATCCATCCACTCATCCACCCATCCACCCACCCATCCATCCACTTATCCACCCACCCATCTATCCACTCATCCATCCATCCACCCACCCATCCATCCACTCATCCACCCATCCACCCACCCATCCATCCACTCATCCACCCATCCACCCACCCATCCATCCACTCATCCACCCATCCACCCACCCACCCACCCATCCATCCACCCACCCATCCATCCACTCATCCACCCACCCATCTATCCACTCATCCACCCACCCACCCACCCATCCATCCACCCATCTATCCACTCATCCACCCATCCACCCACCCATCCACCCACCCATCCACCCACCCACCCATCCACCCACTTATTTAGTGGGGGAGAGCACACATGCCATAGCACTTGAATGTAGTGGTCAAATGATAACCTGTAGGGGTCAGCTATAGAATTGAACTCAGGTCATAAGGCTTGGCTGCAGGCACCTTTACCCAGCGAGCCATCTTGCCAGCCCAAGGGGTTCTGTTTCATTCACTACTGGGTCCTGGCTATGGGATGCCACATACATAGCCTATATAAGAAATTCTATATGCATCAAAAAGGAATGGGTGGTGGTTTGTTCACGGAGCCATTAGTAAGGTTCCAGTCATACAAGAACACCACACCTACTCTATTGTTACTCTTCCTGTGCATACTGATGGCTGGTGACAGAGGAAAAGGACCAGTTGCTACCCTCAAATCCACTGGCTGAAATAAAGACCATTAGCTTCCTGTTGATGGTGAGGGGAAAGGAGATGGAGACTCAACTCTGCTGAGGGCACATTCACACTCTCTCTGCTGGAGACAGAGACAGGTGTGGCGCATATGTGGAAAGGTTTTAAAGAAAAGAGACACATCCCATATAGAAAGCGATACAAAGGGGTTATATAAATTTATTTTTCATGTAACGATTACCTTAGAAAAAATGTCCCCACTTTGAATGCTGATCCCCATCTCACGGGTTTTTAAAAAGTGATAAAAAAAAAGGACAAGGACCCCCCCTCCCCCACGAAATACAGGTCTGCTCCATATTTACAGATCACCAATCATGAGAACAGCCGGGCTGGCTACAAGTTAACATTACTTCGAGCAACCCAAATATTCCGTGCGTGGCAAAGAACAACAACTCTGTAGGCCCTGGTGCCATATTCCCTTCGCTGCATCAAGAGAAAGGGAGAAAAACCTTCCAGTGTTTTAAATTATTTCTTAGCCTCCCTATCTAATCAAGTTGGAGTAGACAGCTTCCCTTTGGAGTAAAATCAAAGCACTGTGTATACAACCAACACCAGCTAAGTATTGGGTATTTGGTTCCTCTCCTCCCTTTAGCAAATGCATGGCAGAACTGAGCTCCCAATGAGTTTTTCTTTTAATTAAAGAACTAAACATAATTTGGAGAACTGAGTCATCCTCCAAGGGGGACTGTGATATGTGATATCACAGCCGGATATGTGATGAGCCTCGGGCAATCATGTGAGCACATGGGCAGGGGATGGGCACACCATGATGGGCCAAGGGATGACTCAAATCTGTATCCTTATTCGGTCAGGCTGAGATTGATGCCAGGTAGATGTTACCGCTGTGGCAAGCTCGTTGTCACTGTCTGTGCTTCCAGGTGTTCAAAGTGAAAGCTTTTTTCTATGTGTCAAAATCCCTTCGGTTCTTTAGTGACCAGAACTAGCCTCAGAAGAAAACACTAGGCAAGTGTTTTCCTACAAGTTTGTACAGGCACCCAGCTGTGCGCATGCTCCTCCACCTCTTCTCTATCAGGAACAGGAGGGAGGGGTTTATGTCACACAGAAAGCCTTAACATATTAACATAAACATCACCAAAGGTAACTGACAACATGCCCTATGGGAAAAGTCCCCTCCCCCCCTAAAAAACTGAATACATTTGGTAAGACTATAGCTCTGAAGAGAGAAAGGCACTTGAGTGGTTTTCTTCATTGGACTGAAAACCTTTGTATTGTTTGCAAAGAGAGGAAATAACGTTTGTTGATCTCTTGGACTTTCACAGTATAAGATTGTAACAATAAAAAGCCTTTTTGTTCCCCCTCCCCCTCCAGAATTCAGCTCTTGGATAAGTTGTCCCCCAGAACCCTGTCTATGTTTCCAACTGATCCAAGTTGACTCTAAGCAGACAAAGGCACTTTGGAAAAAGACCCATGACCCACAGGGGGCGGAGCTACTGGGTAAGGAGGCGGGGCCTCTTCTCTCCATAATGGCAGCAATGCTGTCTCGTCAAATGGTTGCTTGTCTTTTTTAAATAAAGTGACAACCTAGGGCTCCAGTTATGAATGCAGCTCAATCTCTACCATAAATCTCTAGAAAATATCAATCTCATCAGTTATCTACTGTATGCTTATAATATCTAAAAATAAAAGTTTGATATAAATAAATGTCCTTTCGTGGCAGTATACTAAAAGACCAGCCCCCTTGGCCTTCAGACAGCCATTGAAGTTTAGCAATACGGACAGCAGCTAACTATGCCAACTGCGGAGATTTAGTATTGCAAAGTCCACTTGGCCTGTCTTTTGTACCTGGCCAGTGGACGGCAGTCGTGACCATGAGTTCCTAAGATGTTGACACAAATGAACTGAATTTGGTCCAGAGCCAATGGTCCACATTTCCCAACAGCACAGAAAATAATGCATGGGAACTCCTTAAGGTCCAGTACCATTTCAAATAAACATGTGATGGAACCAGAAGAGAGAAAAAAAAAAGGTGTACCAATACCAGAAACATGGAGATGAGAGACAAGATTCCACAGGAGGGGCAACTAGACCGTGTAAAGTGCTGGAAGACCTCAGTCATTATTTTAAAGCAGAAAATTATACCTTGATTATTATTTTGTTTTCAAATCCCCAAACACCAAAACAGTTCAAGCCAACAAAAATAACTTCTAAGTTTTCTGGCATCCCAGATGTCAAAACTCTCCTTCATTTTAGGTACTAATAAAAAAAAATCAGTGCATATGTAATATAGGTAAATAGAAACAAAGCCCTACCCTCATTTTGCAAATCCTGTCCAGTTGCCAGTTTTTTTTTTTTTTAAATGCATTTTCCCTTTGGTGCTTTTACGGCAACATGAGACACTTCTCTTGTTTTCTTGTTTTCTTGTTTTCTTGTTTTCTTGTTTTCTTGTTTTCTTTCTTTCTTTCTTTCTTTCTTTCTTTCTTTCTTTCTTTCTTTCTTTCTTTCTTTCTTTCTTTCTTTCTTTCTTTCTTTCTTTCTTTCTTTCTTTCTTTTTTGCCATGATGTAAGGGTATGACGAATTCAACACTTTGGTCTTGATACCAGACACCCAGAGTGCAAGGACGGACGAGCGCAGTGAAGACTGTCCACAGATCGTGTCCACCTTTGCAGATAGCAGGTGCATGTCCAGAAAGTAGCGCTACCAGCGGCCACTGACGCTGGCGATGTCTGAATGATACTGGCGGGGCAGCCTCCCACTGGCTCCGCCTTCCAGGAAGGAGGTGCACGATGCATTTGGTGGTTCAAAAAGTTTTCTTCGGTTTTTACTTAGTTCTGGGAGGAGAGAGAGAGAAAGAGCCGGCTGTTAGCAGGTCAGTGGAAGGAAAGGTGCTCTGCCTAAAGACAATGAATATCAGAGCTCAGAGGATGGTGGGAGTGGGTTTTGTGGGGAAAGCCCTGTCGGTGGCAGAAGGTAGACATTCTAGTTGAAAGAGCGCATTTCTGAACATCACACAGCCTGCTGTGTGAGAGGTACTTACTGCCCCCCCCAGGAAAGCAGGGCAAACAGTGTTTGCTATCATTTATAAAACCCAGGGAAATGTCATGCTCAGAAATCCCTAAGCCATCTTAAACAGTTTTGCTAGGCCAAATGTCGTCAAAGGCATGGAGGCACTTGTATAGTTTTAGCATGAGAAGATAAATCACACACACATACACACTCTCCATGTCAAACACAGAAAACATGAAGGCAAGTCAGACATGGAGAGGGACTCCCACACCAGAAGGCTGTCCAGGAGAGAATTAAGCCACCATCCAATAATCACAGCAATGTACCAAACCTGTGCTTCCCAAATGGGAGCAAGTTATCTGCAAAGAAGAGCTCTGAACAAAAACATCAACGTAGTAACAATCTCACCCGCTTAGAAAATGAACACTTCAAAACAATATGGAACTCTAAACTGACAGGGAAAAATAAAAATATCTTTCTTTGATTCCAAAGGATCCCGAGTTCTTAGGAAACATATCTGATGATTTTCACATGGCGGTACGGAAGCAAACAGGAAGGCAAAACAGCTAATCAGTTGCAGGAGATATGTGAGTATGCATCCACCTCGTTCGATAGACCCTGGCGTTACCAGAAAACATTCTGGGAAGACATGCCAGGGGAACTATGAGATGGGAACTTAGAATTTCTCATAAGCACCAAATGTAAAAATCTCTCCAATTTGCCCAACTTTCAATAATCAGGAAGGTGTAAAACGGACTTGCTGGAAGTCGTCTGTGTTCAGTGGACTTGGGCGGGAGATTCAACCCCTCATATTTGCACAGGGCTCCGTTTCATACTATCCCCTCTATATGCATCATCTTTGGAATTCTGCAGTCACACCCTGAGCCAGGGGAGCTTGGTCAGGTCTTCAGATGAATGAACAATGGACTCTGATGAGCCGGGAGGGTACGGACCACCAGTCAGCCATACTCCTATCTGCTGAGTACTGGAAGGTATTCCACACACTCTAACAGTTCCTCTGTTTTCAGATTGTAAATGTCTGCCCCGTAAGGATCAAGTCAGCCTTGGAGATACCTTTCTTTGCTAACACACTCTTCTTAGAGAAAAGGATAATATCGTAGCATTAGAAATGATGACAGATGACCTTAGAATTACTTCACTTTGATCAAGTCTTCCCCAAGGGGTGGATAACACGAGCATTCTCTACTTTATAGATAAGAAAATGGGTTTTTCAGAGGTTGGTATCCCCCCTTGTTGGCACACCAATGCAGTGCAGAGCTGAGTTCCCACATGTCTGATGCAAGGGTCAAGTGAACACTGGGTTTCCTGACCATAGATAGATAACTAAGGCCCCGTGGTCGTGGGAAATGCCACCAGAGGCGTCACCACTTAAGTATGGCCAGTGACAGAGCCTTAGTTTGTACCGCAGTATACCCAATCCATCCATGAACTGTAAGAATCGTTTGAAATCTGTGTAGAGGTAAGGCATCTCTAGGAGCAGGGCACACACGGGCACATGGGACATGACTTGCTGTTTCCATGCCAACTACAAATCCTGGCATTCCTTCTAAGATGCTGAATGATTTGTATTTTAAAGCCCCTCGACACAAGAACTTCAAAATTGAGAACCAAGATGGGACTGTAGGTGCCTGAAGGCAAACGAAGAGAAGACCGCCTTTGGTCTCCGTCTTTCTCACAGGGCTGAGGTAGGAACTTGGGAGTTTGTTCCCATATTATAGAGAAGTAAGGGTAAGGGAAAGGCTGAACACTCTTCCCCAGCAGAGGAGCATGCACACGGAGCACGTAAAAATAATGGGGCCGAGGAAGCCATTTTCAGCTGTTTTTAAAAGATCACAACAATTATTGGGGGGTGGAGCGGGATATCTGGCCGTCCACAGAGTGTAGTTTCTAAAAGAGCAAACACATGTGAGGCTCAGAAAACAAAACAAACCTGCCTCAGTAAGGTTGTCCTACTGACAATATTTTAAGGTCTTAGTTATTTTCAATATTTTAAAAGAAACAAAAAACAGAACCTCTTCTCTCTAGTCAATTCTTTTGTCTCAGAAACCCTAAAGGGATAGTTTTGGTTTTTTTTTTTTTCAAAATACCAACCTTTTTTCTTTGAAATTCCAAGGTTCACACAATCCTGGCAGCTCTCAGGATCTTGTTGCGGATCTGAACAGAGTCACAGACTAAAAGAATAGGTCGGGAGACGTTAGATCTACCTGAGGCTGTGGTGGAAGGCCTGTTAACAGGATGCTAGCGTGCCTCTCACTGAGTCTGTCTGGCTAGCTAACCAGTTACTCGTCTCAGAGCCTTCTGATTTAAAAGAAAAAAAAAAAAGAAATCAGATCTATTCTCGGATGCCTCTCTACCTCTCAAGTTCATTTCCTACAGTTTTAGAAGAACAGCTCCCAAGACAAATTTAACAGTTTGCCCAGTTCTGCAAAGGAGTCTTGTGCGAATCATCTAACCAGAAGACAAGGATGACTCTGGACTGCCCCGCCATCCTACATCCATCTGGGATAGAATGCTTGGGGGTTGTATCTTTGTTACCAGGGAAAGGCATCTTTTCAATGAAGCCTTTCTTAATGACAACATTGCGACTTGCAGAGAAAGGGACTCATGCATTCAGCATAGTAAAGGCAAACCACCCTCAAGTGTGATCAAAGACCCCGTGATGTGCAGAGCAGTCCCTCAGCACCTAATTGCCTTTTTGAAGGCAAGGGAACCTGTGAGCCCACCAGGAGAGGCATTCTCCAAAACACACACACTGACCTCAGAAGAATACGCTAAAGTGGAAGTGGTGGGTGGTACATGCTTGGCTGAGGGGTGGGGTGGGGTGGGGTGGGGTGGCACTATGGAAGTGGACTTTGAGATCCTCCACATGGAAGACGGTCTTCTGTCTGCCTTTGGATCAAGATCTAGAACTTTCGGCTCCTCTAGCCCCATGTCTACCTGGATGCTGCTGTGCTCCTGCCTTGATGATAATGGACTGACCCTCTGAACCTGTAAGCCAGCCCCAATTAAATGATGTCCTTTATAAGAGTTGCCTTGGTCATGGTGTCTGTTCACAGCAATGGAAACCCTAAGACAGTGAGCAATTAGAAAAAATAAAGGATTCAAAACCTCATCTGTCTTACCCCACATTCTCCCAAACCTAGACTGAGGGGCACTGCTATATGCCAGAGGAGAGATTCCTGAGGACCACCTACCACCTGTGAAGTGTTTGGGAGTCGCCCTCTGAGGTGGGTGCAGGGATAGATAGATCTCTGTATAGAAGGGCTGGCCTGTATCCATAAGCGTATGACTTAGACAAATACCAAGCTGCACCCCTGTTTCACTTGAAAATCAGAGAAAGACTGTGGGAGTATCTAACTCAAGAGTCTTAAGAATAATGCCCCACGGTGAGGCTCTTTGGAATCACGGTGAATAAAGCGATCTTATTACTAAGACGGCCAAAGGAACAGACAAGGGTTTGGAACAGCCCACTAAGAGCATTGACCGATTCTCTAGCTTTCTGTTTTCGCCAAGCCTGGTGATGGATTTCACGAAAAGGACAGGTCTGGGAAATGGAAGGTAAACCACACAATCTCCACACCACAGTCCACATTCATGACAAGCCAAAACCAAGAGCGATTTGGAAATTGGTCCAGAATCAATGACGAGGGCCTGGTAGAGCCAAAGCCTCCTGCCTGAACCCACTGTTCCCTTCACACACACTGTGATGAACTCAAGACTAATCAGAAATCATACATCCACCTGAACACTGATAATATAGGCTGGTGTAGAGTCCTGAAGCTTATATGCACAGATGCTACTGTGGAGAAGTCTGAGGCATAGACAAAGATTTCTTAGCAGCATGTGGGTCTGGTAATGCTGCTAAATGAAATGGCCAATTGCTAAGGTTTTTGAATTGTATTTTCCAATTTGATTAGCGGACACTGTCTGTCTGGAAAGGATATTCGCCAGCTGGATGCAACTGTTCCCCTCACACAGGCAGGCCCAGCCTGCAAAGTCACAGTCCCCTAGCAAAGAAAGCCTGGCTTCCACCTTTATTTAGTGATACTGTCTTTTCAAGGGCAGGCATACATGAACTGGATATTCAAGAGCACTGCTAGAAAGACTTCTTGTTCTCCTCTCTATGAACACTTTTGAGGTGCACTGACATACGTGTGCACTGTCCTGATGTCACCTGCATGGCCCCCAGTGAGGACATACAGAGCACCTGCTAAATGACTATGCAACAGCCTGCCCAGGAGGCAGACTAGGGATGCCTGATACTAGTTTTCTTCCGCCTATGACTCAAATTCTGCTAAAACATTTGAAAAAGAATCATTAAGGCATTAAGTCTGATAATCCAGCCAAGAAACACCACGAGGGCCCAGTTCCTCTCAGGGTGATGACCCTGGCGTTCAAGGGCATACAAGTTTGAACACAGTATCCAATCAAGAATTAATCACTCACAAACTGAGCATCACAATGGCTAAAAGAATCCAATTGTTCACCCTGTCTCATGTTCTGTATGGGCCAATTTTGGCTACATCTTTTTGAGGAGTTCTATTATAAGAAACAGTATCGCCAAGGCAGACTTTTGGGCAGGGCCGTGTTTAGGTAGGAGGGTGTTCTCAGCATTAGTTAAGTGTTGGCAGGAGGAACTCCCCTGCCCCAACTGCATCAGATCCACCGAGGTATCAGAGGCCTGAGTAGCTGATAGGCAGAACCTGCCCCACATGCTGAGACCCCTGGCAGAGGGCTTTTCAGATTTTAAAATACGAGTTCAACATATATTCACCTGAAATTGCCAGGAGCATTTTCCTCCGGGCTCCAAAGGTGGTGATTCCCAGCTCCTTCAGATCCTGGTCTGTGAGGGTGAGGAACGTCTGAAGATCGATCTGTGGAAAACAGAAACAAGCTATGGCCAGTCTGTTAAGTACACGTTGCTTTACCACTGTGGAATCGACCCAGTTATAGCATCAATTTGTTAACTCCATCTACTTCCTAATCCCAGTGGTGGTGCCACCAACCTGAGGGCCAAAGGATTTAGGAAACAGGTGGTGGGGACTGGAGAAATGGCTTGGCAGTTATGAGCACTGGCTGCTCTACCAAAGGACCCTGGTTCAGTTCCCAGCTCCCGTGTGGTGGCTCACAACTGCCTCGAACTGCCGTCCTAGGATAGCTGATGCCCAACTTTGTCTTCTGTGGGTACCGCACACACATGGTACACAGACATACATACATACTTTCAGGAAAACACTCCTACCCAGCAAATAACAAAATCCCAAAGCAAACACACCAAATAAAGAAACTGGTGAGCTGATGAAGAAAAGTTAATTGTTAGCAGGAGACAGACTAAGACCACAACTTGATACCACCGAGGTAAGCTGAGCCTCTTGGCAACCGTGCTTAAAACAAAACAACATAAATATTGTACCACATTTGTGACCTGATGAGAAAGAAGGATATGTATGGATCTGTCCAGGGGACAGAATGTTTGTTAGCTTTTGATTATAGGAAGATACCAATGGGAAGAATATTTGTTAGCTTTTGGTTAAAGGAAGAAGAAACCAAAGTATACACAAGATGATATCTTCCATTGTGTTGTATTCGGTGCATGAGAATCAAGTCCTCAGTCACCGAACATAGCAGACTGTCTCAGGAACACTACATAATTTGCTGTATAATAGCACGGACATGTCCTGTGGCCTCAGCAACAAAGCGCAAGTGAAAACAGCTCAAGGGCAGGGCTCTTATTTTGACGGGAGCCTGCAGGACTAGAAGGATAACTGCAGTGAATTCAGATCCCATCTGTCCCCATCACTAACACCAGCACTGGCAACAGGCAGTGATGTGCCCTGCAGGCTCCAGTGCATATGGCTTATGACTACAGATGTGAATAGGACTCCATGCTGACCTCAGGGGAGCTGTACACCCTGATTCTCCTGCCTCCATACCCCAGTGCTAAAATGGCGAAGGATGGTTGGGGTGCTTTTCTGCAAACCCCACCTTGTACTTCTCTGCGTTCCCACGCTATACCAAATAAGAAACAAAACCACGTTTTCCTCAGCAGCTCAAGCAAAGCTAAGAAGGAAAGAGCAGCCACAGGTCAACGAGCCACTTCCTTCTGGAGGTCATCACACCCACAGCCCAAACAAAGATGCCCCAGGAAGACTCAGGCCAGCCGACCGACCTCTTGCTGCTGGAAGACATCGGTGTATTTCCCCAGGCCCAGCTTGCTGAAAAGCTCTGGGAGGTCAGAGCCTTTGAAGCAGCTGTTGAGGTTGCAGCCGTTGCTTCCCGTCAGCGAGGAAATGCAATCCATGTAGTTGCTGCTGCTTAGATAGTGCTCTCCTGGAGGGCAAAGAGGAGGAGAGGCAGTCAGGGCCCACAGAGAAGGTGGTTTAATTAAAAGTCTCAATCACCAAGCATTTCACATTTCATTGTTGGGCTGAGCCACGAGAGTGCAGGCCGGGGAAGCGTGGTAATATGTCACCACAGGATGAGCTTTGCACCAACGAGATGCTGTTTAGTGCTGGTGGGAGGCTCTTGACATTCCGCGGTTACACTCGTGAGGCGGAAAGTCGGTATTGGGGGCCTCTGCACTTAATAATCATGTGCCGTGTTTTTCCCTGAGCCTTGGCTCATTATAGAAGATTTGACGGGCAATCAAAGGAAGAGCTGGAAAGGGCATAGTAAAGGGACAGGAAGTGATCACCGGTCCAGGCTCGCTTTGGAGAGCAGGGTGGCTCTCTCTCCCCCAACCCGTGCCTCCTCACTCAGAGGAATTGTCTAACGCTTTACAGCATGTGCGTTCCATTGCCTTGAAGAATGCATCTGGGCATCAAGTCCATCCAATTAGCTATCTCCTGAGTGAGTCCCATCTGCAACGGGGAGGCCGAGGTGTCTGGATTCCATTTACGACAGAGCAAATGTGCTTCCCCAGGAAGACTGCTAACAGAGGAGCTCCAGAAGTCTGTCTTGGCTCTGGAAATGATTTGATAGTTGGTTCCCAGACCAACGGACAATCTGGGCCAAGGGAAGGACCACAGAACCAGGCCAGACACCCAAGCATACTACCTCAGAGGGTCTTAGCATAGGGGTTTGGCCCTGCTTGTCTCCTGCCTGTGTTTGGTGAGTACCCACATCCTCTCACAGCAAGGATGTGTCCATAGAGGGATTCTGAGAGAGGGAGGGAGTGAGAGAGAGGGGGGGAGGAAGGGAGAGAGAGAGATGTTGCTCTTCCAGACCAGGCAGATCCACACAGGTCACTCTGAGGCTCTGTAGCAGGGAAAGCTCAGAGAGTCTGCTTTGTGTGGGTTTCTGGAGTCACCATCACATCCTCCCATCCCCCACCCCCAAGCAGCATTCCGCAACATCTGGACAGCCAGTCATTCTTTAGCATTTATTTCCTTTGGAAAACAAGTGTTTTCTTTGGGGAAGAATACGAAGGGATACCAAAGCAGCATCTAAAAGTAAGATACTTGGGCCATCACCATTTGGAAGTCAGTCAGAAGCCTCCTCCACCAAAGGGTGCTACAAAGCCATATCCTGGGAGCCCTTCAGTGACCAAGGCCCTTAAGCAGGTGCAAGCTCACCACAGGGTGGTCGTGTAAACTGCAGTCCGAATGGTGAACCTACCCTCCGGGAGAGCAAAGCAGTGTTGCCAAAAGCTACGCTTGAGCAAGTGGTGTAAACAGAGACTGCTAAGAAGGAAGAGACAATGAGGCTAAGACCCAGGCCATAAAGGAAAGGTGGCCACACCCATGTTCTTTGTGACCATTAAAATGCCGGACCAGTATTATATATACTATAGACCTGGGCCAGGTGAAACATATTTGAAAATAGAGCCCCCCGGTGGAAAATATTTACGATGGCCCAGAACTTTGGTATGTTTGTGTTAGCTGTAGATAGTTCCTGTGCCCTCTTTTTACACTCCCACTTTTACACTTTCCCAGGGAAAGCAAGACAATTGGGCTCCACTAATCCCCATCCCACCCCATTTTTCCACCCACAAGCTCATCTTAACTTAATTTTTAATTCAACAACTTAGTACAGTCAGTATAAGGATCTAATATTAGCTGAAGGGAAAGAGAAATTCAAAGCCAAGGTACAGTGGGCTACAAGGCAAATACACCCAAGTCTCAAGCCCTGCGTGGACCAGCAGCATGCCTCTGGGCTGAGTGCCCTGTGGGTGCTTAGAGAATCAGACAGCAGCTGATGTAGTCTCCAGCTACAAATGGTTTATCGGGGAGAAGAGCTGACCTGACCTCTCTTTCTGAGTTGGACTTGGTAAATACCATGGCTGGTCTTCAACTCAGATATACCTGACAACACAGCCCTTGATTAACCACAAGCACAGGCTACACAGCCCACGGCTCTCACGTACCATTCCCTCACGTATCCCATGCTACATTTTTGGAATTCCCAATTTGGCAAGAACCCTAAATAAACAGGCATTATCAACACACTTCATGGTCATCGTGCTGTCTTTTGCCTGGCTACCCGTTTCTACCACCGGGAAGAGTGGGTGCTTTTATAGATAAAAAGACCCCCTCAATCTCAGCCATATCTGCTCGGGCAGAATGCCCATATTTGGGGTGATTTCTCTGTTTATGGTAATCCATCTTGCCCAAACAAGATATGCATAATGACAAAACCAGGTGACAGGTCAAAGTCCATTGGGGAAATCTCATAAGGTCCCAACCCCGTAGCTAAAGAGTTACAGGCAAACCCATGGCTGCTGAGAGAGGGAGTCAGGAAGGCGTGGGAGGGCGGGGAGAAAATGATGTCGCTACAGCACGACATTCCAAAATTTCAAATTTAAGTTAAAAGCCCGACTTTCACCTTTAATTGTTAGCTTTTCTTCAGTTGTCCAATGTGCTACTTTGATCGGATCTTACTTAAGTGCTTTATAGGTGAAGGCGGATGAGTGTGCGATCGCTTGTGCTATTGTCTCCACGCCGTCTACAGAACATGCTCCTGCTGAGTGTGAGGCACGGGGTACTCAATACGCATTCTCTAAGTGTCACTGACTCACAGAACTCAAATCTGACAGGGTAGGCCGGGACATGAAATGATGGCATTTTGGGATGGCAAGCACTAGAGTATAGGCCAGGTACAAAACCCACTGAGAGGAGGGGACTGAGCATCCTTCACAGGGAGGAACTAGGAAGTCTTTGGAAAGGGGCCACACGTGACTCAGACCAAGCACATCACTCCTCAGGAGCGAGCTGCCTCAGGAAAGGCGTCTAGGCTGATGCCTGAAAGCGTAACCGGAAATCAAGCGTAACTGGAAATCAAGCTCACTTGATTTGTTCTGCTTGCGCTTGGGGCTGCCGATCGGTGCCGAGAAATCGCTGTGACTCATGGGGCCTATTCCATTTCGGTCTCTCCAGTTGTCTGACTCGCTTCCACTTGTCAGGTGCTCACGACTGCTGGACCTTGAGAGGGACAATGAGGAGCCCTGGAAAGAGTCCAAGCCAGGGAAGGGAGAGTTCAACAAAGTGGACTTCTGAGAGCGGGAGGGAGAGATGGAGGAAGTAAATGCAAATGATACCCAACACAATGTCTTTTTTTGTCAGTAACTGAGAAACACACATTCCCAGGAAGGTACCAAGGATAAATGAAGACAGTGTAAGGTCCTCACCAAGGGGACCTGACTATGCAGATGCCCAGAGTCCCCAGTGAAAAGAATCCTTCTTACAGTTTCAAAATGTCATGGTTGAGTGTGGTGGTTTGAAGATGCTTGGCCCAGGGAGTGGCACTATTAGGAGGTGTGGCCCTGTTGGAGTGGGCGTGGCCTTGTTGGAGTGGGTGTGTCACTGTGGGTGGGGCTTTGAGAGACCTTCCTCCTGGCTGCATGGAAGCCAGTCTTCTTCTGTCTGCCTTCAGAACAAGAGGTAGAACTCTCAGCTCCTCCAGCACCATGACTGCCTGGATGGAGCGGTGCTTCTTGCCATAATGATAATGGACCTCAGAACCTGTGAGCCAGCCCCAGTTAAATGTTGTCCTTTATAAGAGTTGCCTTGGTCATGGTGTCTCTTCACATTGCTAGTCTTACTGCCTCCCTCTGTAATCCAGCGCACAAAACAAGGGTTTTACTGCTGTGAACAGACACCATGACCAAGCCAACTCCTATAAGGACAACATTTAATTGGGGCTTGCTTACAGGTTCAGAGGTTCAGTCTATTATCATCAAGCATGACAACGGTTAGGCAGGCGTGATGTAAATGGAGCTGAGAGTTCTACATCTGATGGCTGCTATGAGTAGACTGACTTCCAGGCAGCTAGGATAGGGGTCTTAAAGCCCTCGCCTACAGTGACACACTCTAGCAAGGCCACACCTCCAAACAGTGCCACACCCTGGGCCAAGCATATCCAAATTATGACAGCTAGTATTTTAAAGCACAAAATCAGCAACAATCTATGCTTCCATATAAATTCTTGAATGTCTGCTGTGCTTAACCAGAGGCAGAGGTGCTTCTTTGAGTGTGTAGGACTGCCCTAAACCAGGATTGGCCTTGCTGGAACCTCATCTCCGATGCCCTATCACCACCCACCTTCTGCTCTGAGACCTCTCCAGTGCGTTCTGATGTTAGAATGATTGTGCCAGTTACTCCTTGGGCCTGATGATCCTGCGAGATTGGCCCTATATTGTCACCTGCATTTCACAGCATGCCTGTCATCTGTTCCTAAGGACCAAGCAGCCTCTACTGGGTATGGATTAGGAATCTGACTGCCCACTGCCTTCTTGTTCATGCGGTTTCTCTCCCACCAGAAGGCAGTACTGTCTAAAGCAGCACGCTAATGTGTATAAGCACCACAGGATCCTCAGGGATGCTGAGGCACATGCAAAGATTCCCCTTTCCTGCATCAGTGAGGATGCCTTTGCTGCTTTAGGGCAATCCTACAGGGAAATTATGGCCTCTAAGATAGAAAAAAAAAACCTCTAGATTGTCCAGTGAAAATATCTTTCATATCCTAAACCAAGATAAATCCAGAGTAGCAAGAGCCGACAACCACTGAATTCCAGCAAAGGCTGCAGCCCTGAAGAGCTGCTAGCACCCTACAGCTCACCTTCTGTGCCTCCCTCACCACTCGCCTGGCACACTGATCCAAGTCACACACAAATGGCAGATCTCCAAAGATAGCGATCCCTGCTCTTCCACCAGCAGATCTAAAATATCCACCGGGCAGTTCTCCTGCACATTGAGGTTTGTGAGATTAAATGTTATCAGACCCCCTTCCTTCCTTAGTGTTGGGGAAGTTAAAAACCACCCATGGTTCCCAACTCATACGTGATTTGCTTCAGAGAATATGTGACTCCTGTGCTTTTGAGAGGTAGATGGCAGAAAGAAAATGGAGAAATCCTAAATGCCTTTGGGGCTTAGTTCAAAGCCACCCTGTTTGTTTTTTGATGATCTACCATAACACCAAGCCGTCAGGAAAAAGAAAAGGTGGAAAGTGCCTGCGCTTATCTAAAGAACTTTTAGGGAGGACAGGGTAATTACTTAGCTGTGGGAAACCTGAAGGATTGCTCAGTTCCAGCTTCTCAATAATTCAGAGTCCAGAGCTCAGAGTATCTCATTCTCACACCAAGCAAGCTTCCTGCAGGAGGAAGTTGAGGCACCGGGCACACAGTGGGCTGTGTGGCCCTCGGTCACCAGGACAGCAGCCACCAGGGCTGCTGCAGCTCACACACTACCGTCCACTTTTCCTTTTTTCTTTATAATGAGAGTAAAAATAAAGAAGGCAAGAGCATTCCTAGTCACCCTACAATTTAAACATGGCAGACACGGACACT